>NW_027428331.1:0-218549 GCF_047830755.1 Zonotrichia albicollis | reverse complement strand
TCCTTGGGGCTGTTTCTGAGCTGAATCCTATGAGATGAGAAGGAGATTCATGGACATTGCCTGGTTTTGCACCGGGAGGAATAGGGAAACCTCCTATGATACAAAGTCCTTTAGACTTTTCCAATGAAGGAGAAGGAGACTTCCAAATGGATGCAGCCAAGGTGGGGTGTGAGTTTGTCATCCTTCGACAGCACAGTCCCAAAGCCACCTCTGGCACGTTCACAGTGACAAATCTCTTCCCTGGCTGTCTGTGCCTGTGTCAGTGTTGCAGGCTGAGGCTGGGGCAGGAGATGCCTTGTGCCTGTCCCTGCCTTGCCTGATCCCTGACAAGTGGAATTGTGCCAGACAAAATGCAGTTTCTGGTGCATCTGGGTCAGGCAATGCTGTTGAGAATCTCATTGACACTGTTGGTGTTTCTTTGGCATCTCTGGGCGTGTAATGATAGGAGAGATGAGACTTGGAGAAATAATTCTGTTGATGCAGAGAAAGGGATCAGATTCCCTGGTTCCTTGACTTAGCGTTATTTCTGCCAAATCCTGGGTATGGCCCCCTTGGAATGACTCCTTCATTGCTGATCTGCAGGTGGAATGCTTATTGCAGGTAGGGAGAAGTATTACTCAGCAAGTAAGGTGACATTTTTTCTAGATTAATTCTGGACTACAAATTACTTATCTCATTAAATCCTTTCCTGTCTTGCTTTTGCTACTGACCTGAGCATTCTGCAGGGTGGAAGAATCCAGTTTTAAGAGAGGTTTTCTTCTCATAGGGCTTGGCTGCCACATGATTTTATCCTCTGTGAAGCCATGTAAAGAATTAGTTCTCCTAGTTCTAACAGCTCCAGTTGGGGAGTATTTCAGAATGACTGGCCATCAGCTATTTCCATTAAGGACATTTTGAATTGTCAGTATTAGCGAAGATCAGAATTGTTTTGAGATAGGTCGTGTTTATTTGGGTTTGGATGTCTGTGCTGTAAGAAAGCAGAGAACAAACCCCTGGAAGAAGTAAGTGGAGCACAAGTGGAACTTTGGGATGAGCACTTTGTTCCCTACAAATACAGGCTCACAGAATACTGGGCACATCTCATGGAGAAAGCAAAGCTGCTTTTGGCTCTAACACGTGGTGCCATTGTTTGTGTCCCAGACCTTCCTTTGTTGTAAAGAGTAATATAAAAAATCCCCAAAACTGCAGAACCCCACCTAGAATTGAGTGGGAAATACAGAAACAAAGGCTTTGAAAACTCCTTTTGACATCAATGACTTCCTTGCCAGTGTCAGATTCTAGAGAGCACTGTGAATTCCCAAGTGTTTGGAAGGAAAGGGATCCTGTAGTAGTTGGGAGGCAACGGGCAGCACTTGAAGTAGCAGAACCCTTCTCTCTTGGTTTAGCAGCTCCATATTGTTCAGAGAAACTAAACTGATGCTAGTTTCAAGAAAAATAAAACACCAAGCAATCTTTTCAGTAACTAAAAAACACCTGAATTCCCCACCCATTAGAAGGGCTGATTATAAAGGTGTGAGTTCAATTAACTCACTTCTTCTCCTATAACCTGGTTGACAGCTTCTTCTGAACCTACAGCAAAAACCCAGAGAAAGGAGGAAAAGAGCTCTCAGTGTAAGATAGGACCTGGGATGCCTCTGTTCCCAAGGGAACTCATGGACCTCTTTGGTTTGGATATTCCTGTGCCAGAACCCGGCCTTGGGAATGGAGGTCTGGGCTCCTGGCTGCCTCAGGGGGCCTTGGCCCAGGAGCATGGCTCAGCCTCAGAAAAGGTTAAGGTTGGATCTGAGCTGCTCTCTGGTGGGAGGAAGGCTCTTGTGGCAGCGCAGAGAGGCTGTGCACATTGGCAGGGAACAGCTGTGCCCTGCATGTGCCCCCCGCAAGGAGCTGTGCTGCTGCCAGTGCCCCTGGAGCTGTAGGGCTGCTGAGCTGTGGGGCAGGGAGAGGAGCAGCAGGGTGCATGTGCAGCTGAGACATTGCTGGAGAGCACAGGGCTCTGGGCTCCCTGCTGTCCCAGGGCAGCCCAGAGGCCAGGCTGTGCCTGTGGCAGCTCTGGGGAAGTGGCTCAGGGTTTTCCCCTGGCCTGCCTCAAGTGTCTGCCAGCAGGTGCATGTTTCCCTGTGCAGCTGTTGAGAAGTTTCCAGGAAGTCTGTCCCATGAAATATGGAGCTTCAGCTTCAGCTAGGTTTGCATCATATCATCATCAAGTTTTTGTTATGTATTGTGTGTCCATTTTGCAGACCTGAATGACTGCCATGGTCCGAAGGAGGTTACCCTGGGATCTGTAGTTTCCCTGCCACCTTCCCAGATGCTCTTACCTTCAAAGACCTTGCCTTCTATCCAGAATTATCCTCCTTCCTCAAAACCCAGATCTTACTCTCCTTTATTATTAAGCTGGCCATTCTGCAGTGGAAAAAAAAAATCTGGATTTACAGCTTTGTTATTTTTCTACTTTCCTGCCTGATTTTATCCTCTGTGAAGTTGTTGTATAGAATGATTTGTTCTCAGAATTTTAGCAGCTCTATTGGAGAGTATTCCAGAATGAGCTCCATTGTTCTACTTGCATTAAGAAAATCAACCTCTAGTTGGGCTGGCCCCAAAGTGGCCCAATCTCATACAGCTGGGAAGGAAAATGCTTGGGGAAAATGAATTATCCAGTGTCAAGAACACAATTTACGTCTGGGTATCACTCCTGCAACCCTAGGCTTGTCTTTGAATGTCCCCTGAAATATTCCAGCAAAGAGAAGAAAATGTTGGTCTAAATGCATCCAGGTATTAGAACCTGGGAGTTCTTTTAGGAACCAGAAAGAAGATGTTTACTGAAATCGGCATGATAAGGGCAGATAAGAATGTCTGTCAAGAGCAATGTCCATCTCTGCCCTTGTCTCTCAGACACAGAGGCCGTCCAGCATGCAGGGGCTGAGGCCTTTGTCATGCAGCAGGTTTCAGTCTGCTCTGTGGCAGCTTTATCCCACATGGGCTGGTCCTTGCACAAGGAGCACAAGCTGCCTCCTGCTTCAGCCAGGACAGCCAGGATCTTGGGTCCATAGTCTGTCCTGAGAATGAACAGCAAATCTACTTTTGAGTTACTCCAAAAGTTGATAGTCTAGAATATTTGAAGTCAATGGAAACAGAGGTGCTGTGAGGTGTGAAGGGTCATGTATGGCTGTTCCCTGGTTGTTGCCCCATGGGGATTGAGTCCGGCCCAGTAGGGCTGGGCTCTTCAGGCTGTTCAGGCCTGGCTTGGTGCCAGGCCTTGTGATAACAAGGCAGCTGCAGGTCTTTCCTCAGGGAGCTGCAGAGTGCCCCTGTCCTTAGGGCTGGGGGAAATCAGGGTGCTGAGACAAGAGAGGCCCCTGAGGGGTTCCCTCCTGTGGGCACTGTCTGGCAGGGAGTGGGAGCTCTGCGGCCTCAGGAAGCTGCCGCTGGCTGTGGCACCTGTGGCACTTGGGAGCTGGCACTGTGGGGGCAATTGTCAGCTTCAGCCTGGAGCTGTGCCCAGCTGGGGGAGGCTGGGAGCAAGCAAGGAGCCCCAGGATGCAGGCAGCAGGGAATCTCTGAGGCAGTGGCAGCGTGTGCCACACGGAGCCCTGGCTGGGAGATGGGGCTGCAGGCCGCGCCATGGCGGGTGCCGTGCCCGGGGCTGCAGCGCCCATGGCCGACCCTCTCCTTACAGTGACCCCGCAGATGGCCACTGGTGCCAAGCGCCGAGAGGAGCCGCTCCGTGGGCGTGGGCAGAAGGACGGAGCATTTTCAGACCCACAGCAGTCCTTGCAGGAGGCGCTCTCCATGCTGGACAGCGACGACTGGTAAGAAAGGCCCCGTTCCCTCTGTGTCCCTCTGAGCGTTAAGGTCGGTCAGAAGCTTTTGTGTCTTGCTCGTGCCTCGGAGCCGCGAGAGCCCAGAGGGCCAAAGGGCACTGGTTGAAAGGCCTGCAGAGCAGGGAGAGCATAAAGATTGGAGAGCAGCCTTTCCTTGGCCTTGCTCTGCAGCAGTGCTGCAGCTGCAGCAGGTCCGTGCTGTTTCCTGGCTGTGGCTGCTGCTCCTTGGAGCTGCAAAGGAAATGTTGAGGGAAGAGAGAAAGCTGTGGTACGAGATGATTTGCTGGCTGAAGGCAGAAGCAGTATGACAGCAGATTTGAGTGTAGACATTTGGGTGCCTTGGGCCCCTGGCCCAGTGGGACTAAGATTCCTCTCTGCTCCCAGTGCTGACAGCAATGGCAGGGACTCGTGCATGTGAGTCCCAGAAGCAGCTCCAGGGAGCTCCTCTTTTTGAGAAATGGACTGAGTTGTGCTTTCAAGTCCCTCGGCCTGCCATTATTCCTGAAGGGCTCATGGCAGAAAAGAAGGAAAAAGAAATAAAATCCTCTAGGAATCTTGCACTTTTGGAATTCAACTTTTCCTTCTCACTGCTTCATACGGGCCTGAGATGTTTTGTCAATACTCACAATGTGTCCCAAAATTCGACACAGACTGAAGGAGGCCCAGAGGTGATAACCCTACAAATGTGAGGTGATATTGGTTGACCTTTTGATGTCTGGTTTAGTATCCCCTCACTGGTGGATGCTTCATTCTCACAGGGATAAAAATGCATCTCCTTTGCTTTGCCCTTTCTCTTTGGTGCCCTGTGAGGTGCAGAGAGCTTCTGCAGGTGTGGGGGGTCCTGATGACACTCAGGGGTGCCCGTGGGATCAGTCACCAGCCCTGATGCCTCACATACCTTCCTGAGCCTGAGGGCCTGCACAAAGCAAGTGCTGAGAGGTGGAGGTGTTTGCACCTTTTAAATAAAATGTTGCTGTTGTGGGGCTTGTTTTGTGGGAAAAGCCAGAGTTTCAACAGTTCTTGCCCAGGGAGGGAATCCTAATCTTCTGGGATGATATCCTGGTGCTTTTTTGTGGAATGTGTGAGGTGGAGTGGAGTGGGTGACACACATGCCTAGATGGTAGAGTGGGAACTCAGCTCCAGAGTGGCAGTGCAGACTCTCAGGGCTGAACTGCCTGCTGGGGCTGACAAAGAAGGAAAATACTGTCCCAGGAACAGCCCAATGGGACAGGTACTGGGAGGTGACAAGAAACAGCAGCATGGCCCAGCCTCACAGCTTCTAGAAAGCGGTGGCAGAGGGACTTAATAGCAGAGATTTTCAGAAAGGCCACACATGAACACTCTGAAAGCCCTCTCTTTGCCTCTTGCATTTGTGTATGCTTTTGACAGCCACAGCATCCTGTGGCAATGGATTCCATGATTTCATTAAGTGCTCCTTGAAAAGCACCTCCCATGGTTTGACTGAGCTGCCAGCCTGGTCATTTCAGAGGGTGCTGCCTAGTTCTTGGGTAGAGAGAAAAATCAATCTTTTTGGTACTTGTCTTTCAGGGAACTGAAG
Organism: Zonotrichia albicollis; assembly: GCF_047830755.1. Classification (NCBI taxonomy): domain Eukaryota; kingdom Metazoa; phylum Chordata; class Aves; order Passeriformes; family Passerellidae; genus Zonotrichia; species Zonotrichia albicollis. The sequence goes on along the minus strand of NW_027428331.1, from coordinate 213,173 downwards.
AAGAAGGGACTCTTCAACATCCCACGCCTGGCTGAGTCCCATCCAGAAGTCCTGCTCTGCCGACTTAGTGAGATTTGCTTGGCAGCTACCAGCGAGGTGAGAACATTGTTCTGAATTGTCCCCCATACTTCATGCACGGCTGGTAGAGTAGATATGTGCTTGTTCATCTCCATGTGTGCTCAGGGAGTGCCTTCATTTCTGGTTTTAGACCTTCTACTTGTAATGTCTGTCAGCTATCTGTAGGATCTGTGTGTACGTGCAGCTGTATTTACTGGCAGGTTGGGTAGCTGGCACTTGTCTTTGAGTGTGGTGCCATTATAATGCAAGGCAGAAATGGAGACACTAATGACAGTCTATGCCAGAGTCCCAGTGTCTGCCCAAGCTGTAATTGAACCCTGCAAATGAGTCTGTAGCTCTGAGCCTGTGTTTTCTGTTTCCTGTCTGAGAGCTTCAGCTGCAGGTGTTGCTTTTTTGAAGAGCAGCACGTGCCTGGTTTATCTTTAAGACTTGTGCCTTTATGGTTTGAAAGCATCCCTTACTTTATTTTGCTTCTTTGTTTTTCAAAACAAAGGGCCTAAAATCAAAGCAGTTGACATTGTAGAAACGTTAAGTAGAAGACTTTAGTGAAAGATATTTTTTTATGCCTGCAGTAAGCAGGAGTGAGGCCAGAAGTTTGGGCCACAGTAAGTGTCTTTCTGTGTTTGGGCTCTTCTGCTCTTCCTGTGCTTTCATATTCCTCTATAGACAGTGGGACATGCTGTCATTTCCTGGGAGTTTTGTCTAAGGAAACCGGTTTTCTTTTCAAGGTGGTTCTTACGTTTCCCCTCATGACTTCCCCAGGTGACCAACCTCCGGTCCAAGGTGTCCTGCTTAGCAATCGTCACTCTGGGAGAGCTCTTTGCCATCTTGAAGAAGGACATGGACTCGGAGGCAGATGAGGTTGCTGCGGTCCTTCTCCCCATGGTGTGGAACTCCCCAGAGTTTATTCAGAAGGCAGCCTGTCAGAGCCTGGGGATGATGGTAGAGAACGTGACTCCTGCCCGAGCAATGACTGTTCTCATGGACAGGGGGGTCAAGTAGGTTCTTCTTCTTTTAGTGATCTTCTTCACCTTCCAGTGTGTGGGTAGGGGAAGGGATCCGTGAGAGAGAATGAGAATGGTGGGAGGGAAGGGTTCTGTATCCTGCATCTTCTGTGGACTGTGGCTTGATTTTCCCATCAATCTCATTTCTTTCCTCTTGTCACCTATTTCTGCCCTCCTGCAGCCCATTAGGCCACAGAGTCACTGTAGAATATGGGGAGTTGGATGGGTCCCATCAGGACCATCCAGTCCAGCTCCTGGCCTTGCACAGAACAACCCAAGGGTCACAGCGTGCGCCTGAGATTGTTGTCCAAATGCTTCTTCAACTGTGTCAGGCTTGGTGCTGTGAGCACTGCCCTGGGGAGCCTGTTGCAGGGCCCAAGCACCCTGTTGGTGAAAAGCTTTTTCCTGATATCCAAACTAAAGCTCCTCTGACTCAGCTTGCTGCTGCTTCCTGGAGTTCTCCCAGTCTGTCAGAGTTTCCTAGATGTGGGGAACAGTGGGGAAGTGAAAGTGCCTGCAAAGGCTCAGGATACATCTATGTGCTTTTGTGGGAAGAGGGACAATTGCAATTGCAGCTGTGAGCACTGTTGGAGATTTCACAGCTCTAACCACAGAGGCCCTGGGGAAAACCACGTATCCTCGTGATGTCATTAACCTGAGAAATAAGGAGGGTCCTTGCAGGGGTGTGGAGCACATGGGGGAGAATGTGCTGGGTGTGGCACAGCCTGCCCAGCAGGTGCAGCTGCTGCCAAAAGGAGTCTTGTGTGAGTGTCCTGGCCTTAGAGCTCTGCTTCCTATTCAAAATGATGTTTCATGTTAGCCTTGAGATGATGATTCACTTCCCAGGCACCTTCACAGGCCGAGGGCCATGGGACAGCTGAAGCAAATGCTGCCCTAAGTGTTGGTGCTGGGCCTGATAGCTCCCAAGAGACAGTCTCTAGATCAGGACAGTCTGGCTCAAATGCCTGCACCTTTTCCTCAGCTTTGGAACAGGGTAAAACACTCAGATGTATCCCTTGTCAAGCTTTACAAAAGAAACAAGCTGCATTGGTGGATAATCTACAACATCACTCCCCACAGCGTGTTTGCCCTGCATTTGTCTTTTTCCAGAGGTCTGCAGATTTGGGGATGAATGGGTGGAAAGAGCCTCATCCTGCTGCAGCTCTGTGTAGTGGGTGCCCTCTGAGGGGTCAGCATGAATTATCCTTAATTTCTAAATAATTCATATGTGATCTACTACTTTAATCTTTCTCTGAGTAAATTTTGGGAAAGAAATGGAGTATCAGCTAGTGCAGGGAGACTGAATTCTTCCCTCTTCCGTGCAGGCAGTCCTTCTGTACAATGCTAACTTAGTGTTTCTCTGAGGACAGAACCTTCTGCAGGTGTTGGAAGGTGCAGGGAGAGCCCAGGCTCCTTCCCCCAGCAAGGACAGGGAGCATACTCTGGCCAAGGCCTGTGCTGCTGCTGCTGCTCCTTGTCCCTGTGGCCCAGGGTTTGCTCTCTCCTTCCCAGGAGCCGCTACGTCCAGGTGCGGAAGTGCGCGGCCCAACTCCTCCTGTCCTTGATGGAGAAAATGGGAGTCACCAAGCTCGCAGGCACCCCCAGGGCTGAGAGGCTCCCACACGTGGCAGGGAGACTGGCTCAGGACCGTCACAAGGACACAAGGTAATGATCTTCATCTCACCTCCAAAACGTGGAAAACCGTTTTGTGTTTGGCTTTAAAGGTAAAACCATGAAAGAGTGGAAACTCAAGGAAATAATGAGTGACCTCACTGTGTGGCTAAGGGGCATAGAATCATGGAATATGCTGAGTTTGAAGGGACCCATGCAGGTCATCCAGTCCAGCTCCTGGCCATGTGCAGGACAGCCCAAGAGTCACTCCATGTGCCTGAGAGCATTGTCCAAACGCTTCTTGAGCTCTGTCAGGCTTGGTGCTGTGACTGCTGCCTGGGGAAATGACTGTACCAGGTAACCTGAGGCTGGCCAGCAAGAAGGAGCATTGCCAACTTCCTGTGACTTGAAGGAGTCTTCACTGAGCTCAAAAGAGCTCACATTAGCCAGTCCAACAGTTTTGACTGGCCTTAGGTGCACAAGGAAAGCCAAAGTGTTGGCTAATGTTCATCACTGGAAGATCCCAAACATCTATTTCACATTAAGACTTCCCTAGAAATATTTCAGAGGTCTTTAGGCAACATATTCAGTCTTTCCAAACCTCATCTGCAGATTTCTAGAATGCTGTTATGTGTGGCTCAGTGACCTCCAAATTTCTTCTTGAAGAAATCTTTGGTGACCTAGTGGGAAAAATCACCCCAAACCACCAAAATCCCCTTACTTGGAGGATTAAATTCCCATTAATGGCTGCCAAGAACACCAGTGAACCTAGCTGACCCTGTGCATACATATAGTAGAGAATAATCAAAAGCAGTCATGAGGTGAGAAAGGTAAATTCCTGTGCAATGGCAGCAGGACACTGCTAACAAGCTCTGACAACAAAGCAGATGTGTTTTGCTTGTTGCCTGGAATCCTTTGATCCCACAGAAGCACACCTGCAGTTTCAGAGAGAAATGGTATTTTTGTCTTGCCCCACATTCTCCTCCTGCCCCTTGTGTTCAGCTACAGCACTGTGCAGTGTCAAATGAGGTAAATCTCCCTCTTTGCTGAGTAGGTAGTGCCTTCTCATGCAAGCATTGCACCTGATAAGTTTAAGGCATCAGCCTCTTCTGTTAACACTCTTCCTTTCTTCATTTTCTGTTGTTTCCTTCCTTCGTTCCTTAGGCATTATGGACAGGAGATGGTGAAGATGTTGCTGAATAATCAAAAATTTAAAAAGCTTTTGGAGCAATCCCTTTCCCCGCATGACCTGGAAGATATTCTGACCAGAATTAAGAAGAAGGTAAGTGCTTGACAGGAGAAATATCTCCTTTGTGCAAGTATTGCCACTGCTAATATGAGACCAAACATACCCAATGTGTCTTTATCCTATTCCACTTCTGCTGAATCATTTTGCTCCTGGGAATGAGCTGTTAATCCTCTCAGCCTGTTCATCTGCAGACCACAGAGGAACTGCTATTATTAGGGGAAAAGTGGGGTTTTGAATACTTTGAATATTGGTCACAAAGAGCAAATGGAAAGAAGGGAAAATGGGTTTACACTCACGTGTACGCCCCCACCACACTCTCCCTACTCTGCCCCCAGTAAAGCAGTTAAGTGAGAATAGTGCTTCTGAACATAACAGAGTCTTTGCAAAAGAGACTGGAAGTAGTAGTGCCAAGAAAATTTCCAAATATACCAAAGATGTCCAAGTCAATCCTAGTTACTACAGTTGCTGTCTGTCTTTTGGGAATACTGCCCTGCTGCCAAGCCCTGTGGAGCTGGAAGAAGCTTGGTGAATTCAGCAGCATCCAGTGGAAAATCATGTGTTTGTTTGGGGGGGATTTTATTCTTTTTATCAACATTACACAAGGGAGTGTGCCTTGGTGCAGGAGCACGGAGAGTAAGTGTTGAACCAAATCAACTTCCAACACATTGAGCCAACCTCCAAGAGTCCAACTTCTTCCTCTAAGACCACTCACTGCCTGTCAGTTTGCATTATTCCCATTTATGCTCAAGACTAATGAATTTGGGACTTTAGACTGCTGCTCAGTGTGGTAGCACCCATAACCTGCCTTGGCCTATTGAAATCAAAGAGTTGGCATCACTGAACCTCTGGTCTGTTTATTTCTGTAAGTTAGGAAATGTTTCTCTAAGCCTTGGTAGCAGTGATCCTGGTTCTAACTCGTGTTTTAAAGAGGGCATTTCCTATTTTATATTCTAAAGATTCATGGGGTTTCTTTATGTCTTTGTAGGAGATGGAAAACCAGCAGGGTGAACGCCCCTCTGTCAAGGAGCCCGTGAAGAAGAGGAATGATGGCTCAAAGGAGCCCCAGTCCCCATTGCCCTCTAGCAAATGGTACTGAGCACTTTTGTCAGATGTGACAAAGCACATGACAAGCTCTACATGCCTCTTCCTCAGGCACAAATCTTTCTGCTGGAGATGACCAGTGCCAGAGATTGTTTCCCTTCCTTACAAATGCTCTAGGACAAAAAATGTCAACTTCTGCATTGTGTTGAACACAACTTCTCTGGAGGGCTTTCCACAGAATTTGGGTGACACAAAGACACCCATTGCCTGCAGCTCAGACGATCCAGTGCAGTGGCAAGGGCAGTGCTGTGGAGGATAGGAGAGGGCCAAGTCTCTGCTGCCTGACTCGAGACAAGTAAATTCAACCAGGGTTTTTTTTTCATCCAAGTGGAGTCCTTTGTGGATGGGTGTTTTAATGAGAAGTCTCAGTTTAGAAGCAGGATGCCATTCCCCAAACAAGCAGTTCCCATCCATGTGGTTTGGCCTGGCTGATTCCTGGTTTTCTTACCCTCAAACAGTACCAAGATTGAGTAGTAAGGAGCAAGTTAATTCCTGAGCCATTTTGGTCAACAGGTGTCTCAATGTGGACTTACTGTCTTGGTATTCCTGTCCTTCATATGGTTTGCTTGATGTGTTTGGTTTATTTCCCCCTGTGCTGCAATCAGCATTGAAGACAGGAATTTGGTCCTTGCTGTCTCTTCATGCCAGTGGCAGAGCTGCTTGTACCTGTTCTCCTCTTTTACCAGAGGGGATTTATTTAGCTCTGTCATGCTCAGTGGTGGCAGGAAGGTGACCACATGCCTCAGTAGCATGGCTAGCATCTTCCCATACTCATGGAAGAGACAGGTTGATCCCAGAGGATTATTCCCAGAGGATTTGTTAAGCTGTGCATCTAGTCTCTAGGGAAGCAAATGAAATGTGAGTGTAGTTCTGGCATGTCTGGCTTCTGTTCTTATCTCTGTTCCTGATTTTCTGGATCCTTCAGATATGCCCCTGTTCATCTGTTCAGATGCATCTGAGCTACTTTTCCAGATTGTCCTGCCTGGTGTAGAGACACTTCCTCAGAGTGATGACTTTCCTTATTATAAAAACACACACCTGCCATATGAGGAGGCATTTAAACATGGAAGTAGTGTCTCCCTTTCCCCACAAAGCAATGTGTGCCTTGGAAGGCATTTGAAGATAGATCAGATACATCTCATCCTTGGTTTTCCTGAGTGAGCAGTGGTGAGAATTTCACTTGCAGATTGTCTGCCATGATGATTGTCACGAGGTCCATGTTGTTCCTCAGAGCTTCATGATTTTCTAGCTTGAAATCACATCATTAGGAAAGCTCCTCAGGATGTTTTGCTCACAATTAACTGAAGGTATTACCAGCAACAGGTCCTAATTTGATTTTGTTTTCCAGGGTGAAGTCTGCTCCTGGTGGACGCCTCCTCCACCGTCCAAAAGCCCAGGTCACGTTACCTGCAAGTGTGGAAGGAAGGGAGTCACTGCAGAAGCTTTACCATCTCCTGGAAGCCAAGGGGTTTCAGACACGGATGGAAGGAGTGGCACTCCTCCTAGAGCTGTGCAAAACCAGCCCCCAGCTGATCTCCAGTAACATTGTCCAAGTATGTAGGGTATCTTCATGGTTCCTTTCCTTTAGCTCCTTTCCCAAGCCTGGGGAAGTAAGGTTAATTCAGTGTGTCTTGGCACTACTGCATCCGGGCTGTTTGGGACAGGCTGGTCCCTCTTACCCAGACAAATGCAATTGAAGTCTGGGCTTCAGGACAAGTTCTTTCAGTCCAGCTGTATTTGTCTGGCAGGTGCCTATTGCTGATGTTCATCAGATGATGGCAGAGATTTTCTGCTGGTGTAACTGCTGCTGTCTCCTACTCCCAGTTGGGTTAAGTGAAGGGAATCCAGCCATTGAAAGCATGGCAATTATTCTCTAGACGAGAAATAGGTTTTCATGGGGAAGAGAATTATCAGGCTGGGTTGGTTTAAACAAAGTGTTTTAAAAAGGACACTTCTGTAAACTCCATTTTGTCTTGCACAGGCACAACTCTGGCTCTCATTTCCATCCTCATCCCTATTCCTCTTGGTAAAGATGGTGCTCACCCTTCTTTTTGGGGGGCCTTTTTTTCTCTTTGGAAAAAGAGGAAAACAGCTAAGGACCGATCCATCCTTTCTTCTCCCAGTAGCTGCTTTTTCCCTTTTACCAGAAAATGGTGCCTGATACTGTGCCTGTCAAGGGACTGAACCTGCTCTAATGAGAGCTGTAGAGCACTTTACATTTCAGAAATCTACCTCTTAGTTAAAGAATTGGTCTGGATCCTGGAAGAGTTGACCAGAGCCCTGTCCTTCTCCAGAAGCAGGTTTTGAGACAGACAAAAAACAAATTAGATCTCCTCCCGCTACAATTTTGGCAAAATTATAACTGCCCTCAGTACTTGAGGCAACTGTATAGGAAAATGGGCATGGTAAATATCTGCTTCCATACTTTGAAAGAGAAGGCAGCCTTTTGAATTAATAAATGGAATTGATTTAATGATTTATAGGTGGAGAGAAACACCATAGGAACTATTCCGGCCCCAGCCAAAACTCTCAAAAACAGATGAAAATCTTTCAAGCAGCATCAGGTTGCACAACCATTCCAGTGAGTGGCCCACAGGAAAACAGTGAAATTGTGCAAGCAAGGGCTGACCTGACAGAAGGGATCACTTTCATCTTTTATATTGCTGAGGGCTCATTTCTACATCCCCTTTTCAGACAAGGTCATTTTAATCCAGCTTTCATGTCGTTTGTTCTCTTCACAGATTTTTGATCATTTTCTCCTGAGAATCAATGACACCCATAAGAAGGTGAAGCAGCAGGCGCTGGAGGTTCTGGCAGAAATGACTGGAGTCCTGGAAGATGCCCTGAACCCAGTGATGGTCCGTTTGGTTGAAGGGATAATAAAGAACCTGAACTCAAAGGATCTCGGGGTTCGTGCCGCAGCTGTGACCGCACTGGACCAATCTGTTGTTCATTTAGGTAAGGCTGAGCCCTGGCATGGACTCTCCTCACCTGTGTCCCTGTCTGTCCCACACAAGAGAGCGCTGAGTGCCTTGGGAGCTGTTGTTGTCTGTGGAAGGCTCCAGCTGACACCCACCAGAAGCCGTGCAGGTGCAGTCCTTATGCACCATCCCCAACAGGCTGGAATGTGCAGCAGCATTTCCCAACAGTCCCAGGCTGCCTTGGCTCTGTGCCGCTGGTCTGAAGAGCAAGTCCTGGACTCCAGCTTTGCTACAATTCAGAGGCAAAGGGGGTTTGGAGTTTGCTTGGGCCCCAAGCAAACTTTGACTTTCCAAGTGAACAGCTTTGCTGTTGGCATGAAGGCACACCGGCCCATCAGAGCTTCTGCAGAGCAGCCACCTGGAAGGCTCTGCATTAGAGGCATTAGCTTCCTATTTCCCACCTTTCTTCTTTGTCTTCTTTTTCCAAGGGGGAACTGATGATTCACCAAGTTCATTTCTTTAGAACAAATGGGTCTAAGTCCAGCTGTCAGTGATGCCTTGTTCCACACATTGTTTTGGATGAGGCAAGATGGCAATAGCAAATACCTGCCTGGGCAAGGGCTGCTGTAAATTCCTCTGCCACACAGATTTATGTCAGCTCTGAAAATGCCGCACTGGGGGAATACGCCTGAAAAATGGAGTGTGGAAGAGTCAGGTCTTGAGGGGCAGTTTCCACTTTCTCCACCTCAGCTGCTCTGTGAAGTCACAAACTGCCTGACTCAGTGCCTTTCTGTGTCCCAAGTATGGGCTTCTTCCTTTTTGCTCTGGGATGCAAAACCTTTCCACTGCTTCCATGTGACTGAACTCTTGAGGTCCCTGGTGTGAAATGTTTTAGCATAGCTCCTGGTCCAGCAGACAACTTTGGATTTACACATGTGAAAGGAGAGCTTTTCTTTTGGAATTTTAAACCCTGCCAAGTAGGCTGGAAGGAAAGAAGAAAAGGATTCAAAAATGAGCAGAAATTGACTTTATTGTATCAAATGGGGTTGCCCCTGCCCTTTCCTTCCCCACTGTCCTTTCTCCTGTGCCCTCAGAAGAGTGAGCAGAAACATGTGTTTCACTTGTAGATGAAGTGTCACTGATGAAAGAGCTCAGCCACCAATGGAGCAAACTGAGTGGTGAAGCTCTGCTGGAAGTCACAGAGTGCATCACAGGTATGGCCTCCCTTTGTAAGCCAAGAGGTCTCTGAGGGAGTACTGACAGGCAATGCCTGTGAGCAGAGAGCAGAGTAGCTCCTCCACATCAGGAGGTGCTGAGCTTGTCCCTCCTGGCAATGGCCAAGGCAGGTGGATTTGGCAGGCTTTCCCTGGCTGCTGCAGAGCTGTGCAGCATCTGAGATGGGGGCAGCGCTCGGCCTCGGGGCTCAGCTCTCACTGGGGCTCTTCTCAACTTCCACAGTGACCAATGTCTTTAATTGCATTTAAACTCAAATGAAGTCTCATTTTTAAATGGGTACCATAACCCTTTTCCTGCTTAGCAGAATTGGTTTGGGGTACTTTCAGGAGCTCTTTCAATGTTGATGACTGCTGGTGGATTAACAGCATAGAGAACATGAAGTCTCTTCCACCACAGAATAATAAATAGCTACTACATAACATTTTGCCTGATCAGAAAATAAGACTGGTCTCACAAGCATTTCAGGTTTTGATCTCTCAGCCAAATCTGCCATGCAAGGAGCCTGTTGGTAGTAAATTTTTGTCTGTGTTTGATATAATTCAGTTCAGAAAATGAGCAGAGAGCAGATTCCAGAAACAATGAGAGACAACACTTGTGTGTTCTGGCTAAATTTCAGTCCCCTGTGTAGCCTTTTTCTCTCTCTATGCCCCTATTTCAGTGCACATTGTAAGAAAAAATGCCATTAGCATTGAGAGGGGAAATGGCATTAAAGTGTGGAGGTGCCCAAATGCCAGGGCAATGGGGTCTGGGTAATTCTCTAAGACACCCTGAGGACTGAAAGGGCTCTTGGTTGGAAGGCACAAAAGCATTCTGCCAAAGACACCAGCTAGGCACTGATGTTTCTCATCCAGCTGTCAAGCAGCACCCATCTCTGGTGGGCTGGAGTTTCGAAGTGTGTTCTAATACTGCCCTTCGCTGTGTGCTACGGAGCAAAAGGAAGAGCCAGATGAGACTTTTGGCCCTTGACGTCAAAGTTACACAAAGGAATCATCCCTTTTATTAGAAATCTCTCAATTGCCTCTCTGGGGTGCATTTCCAAAGCTTCCGTGTGGGTTAGACAACTTGTTTGTGGAAATAGAAGGCAGTTTGATGTTTCATTCATTGTTCATGCAGACATAAATTGTGAAATAATTTAGTAATGGTACAAAGACTCTGCCACAGCTACAAGGCTCTGGTTGGAGAAATTAGTCCTGAGGGGCTGGGGGTTCTGTTTCAAGGATGATCAGCTGCATTGCCCGTTTCTGGGTCGTGGGGCTCTGTGTGCTATTTCACTGATCTTGGCCAGAGAGGCTCCCAAGAAGCAAAAGCAGAGGTAGATCCTTGTTTGCATTGAGGCTGGTGGGTAAGGAGCTGTGTGTCTGTCCCGGCAGTGCTTGTGGAATGGGTTCATGCCAAGAGCCCTGAAGTGGTGCAGCGCTACGCCCTGCCCGTGCTCTGGTCCTGCCTGGAGAACAAGGCGCTGCCGGTGCGAAGCGCCAACGTCTGCGCTGTGGTCACCAAGCTGGCCTGTGCCCTCTGCGAGGTGATGGGCACCCAGCTGATTACGTGTGCTGAGAGCAAGCCTCCACACGTGCAGGAAAACCTCTCCAGCCTTTTGGGCTGGAGGTGAAGGTTTCATGTTCTCCAGAAAGCTGACCAAGTGCTGAGTTGGACACCTCCGGATGGGACTTTTCAGCAGTGCCAAAAATGACAAAATGCTAAGGAAGGGTGTGCATCTGCCCCCATTGTCTCCATCGCCCTTCCTAGTCATGGCATGGGGGGCCTGACGGAGCTCCAGACTGAGGGCAAGGTGAAGACCAAGCATGGATCAGCCTCAGAAAAAGGTAAGCAGGGAGCTGGGCCACTGTCTGGTGGGAGGGTCCTGTGGCAGCGCAGAGAGGCTGTGCCCATTGGCAGGGAACAGCTGTGCCCTGCATGTGCCCCTGCAAGGAGCTGTGCTGCTGCCAGTGCCCCTGGAGCTGTAGGGCTGCTGAGCTGTGGGGCAGGGAGAGGAGCAGCAGGGTGCATGTGCAGCTGAGCCATTGCTGGAGAGCACAGAGCTCTGGGCTCCCTGCTGTCCCAGGGCAGCCCAGAGGCCAGGCTGTAGAATTCCTCTGGGGAATGGGTCAGAGTTTTCTCCTGGCCTGATTCAAAAGTCTGTCAGCAGGAACATGTTTCCCTGTGCAGCAGTTAAGAATTCTTGTTTCCAGGAAGTCTGTCCCCTGAAATATGGAGCTGCAGATGCTTTAGGTTTGCGTTGCAGGCTCTGATCCATTCTGTGCCTCCACTTTGCCGGCCTGAGTGGATACAGTCTTGCCAAGTGGTTTTGTCTGGTACCTTCCGATGTTCCTGTTATCAACCAAGCTCTTGCCTCCAGTCCAGAAGAACTCTTTCCTTGAAGATCAGGAAGAGGCCACCGACTGACTGAAGAGTTTTTCACTAACAGGATTTATGTTTTAAGCTTCGTAATTACAACTGTACATATATTATTTAGATGCAATTATTTTTGTACTTTTATAAATGTTATTTATGTACATATGATATTTCAATGTAGTTTTAAATAAATGTTTTTTGATTGTATCTTTAAGTTTTGATGACATCATTTTAACTGCATATATTTAATTTTGGTGATTTACAAAAAATAAAAAATTAAAAAAAAATTAAAGAAACCAAAAAAGAGGTTGTGACACCAGGACCTGCTGGCCTAGAGGTTGTGGGAGTGCAGCTCACTTGATGTGCCAGTGTCTCACTACATCCTTTTGTCATTGGGCCTCTCCTCTTCCTCTTTTGCCATGTTTTCTTTGCGCCATTTGTGCTACTGTTTCAACTTGTCTTTGTAACTTGTCACACATTGACATGTTTGGGGGACAATGGATCCAAAGGATCCTGTCTAGTCAACAGTTTCTACCTAGATGTGTTCTGTGCTCACCAAAGGCCTGAGCAAAGAAACCAAGAGAATTGTGCCCAAATAGCAAAGCTTTGCTCCTTTGCAATCTCACACAGATCTGGCTCTCAGGTGTTTTCAATCACAGTTTCATAGGCAAGACGAAGTTGTGTCTTTCCCTGGGAAATGATGTACTGCTTTGGAAAAGTCATCTGTATGTATATTTACCCAGGACAGCAGTCCAGCTGTGTTGTTTGCAAGTTATTTGCAGAAGGATGAGTGGACTGTGAGGCCAATGACAAGTGACAAGAGTCCCTCAAATCTAAACTGCAGTCTGGGCGCCATTCACTGCAGTCTTGTCCCGCAGCCACTGGAGCTGACGGGTGCCAGCTAGCTGCTCCCGGAGTGACCGGCGCAGACCACGAATCTCGCCTCTCCCAGGATCTCTGCCAGAACCCCTGAGTAGTGGCTCCGTCTGCAGCGTGGTGACGCAGGCGTGAGCAGGACTGCAAAGTACTGAGGCGAAGGAAGGAGGGAGTGGACACAAGAATGGATGCCAGAGACCACTTTATGGACCCAGGCGGGGCCAGTAACGGTGTCAGGGAAAAACCGGTGGGGAGGCACTTATAAAGGGGAAGGGTGTGACATGAGGAGCCCCAAGGGACCAATGAACAAAGCTCAGGGGAGGAGCGAGGGACACACCTGAACCAATAGGAATGGCCCAGGGGAGGGACAAGGCTCAGGGAACAAATCATATGTTAAGTAAGGGAAGACTGACATAGAAATTTCTCGAAATGAAAGGGGGTTGGTTACATTGATAGGTAACTGGCAGGAGGAACAAACCATTAGGAGGGAGAACATGGGGGGAACCGAGGGCCAAACCAAAACCCTACTTATAAAAAAATTAACAACTTTACAAGAAAACTCATCCAGGACACACAATGCTACAATTCAGCCCAGAGATGAGAGATCTTTGTTCCCATGGAGCTGTGCTTGCCAGGGTAATGATTTCCTACATAGCTGGAGCAAGCAATTCTGGATTCAGCTCCAGCTCTTGGTTGGCTGCATGATCATTGACAATGCTCCTTATTGTCCTTGGTTACAATATAAGGATGTATTCTATTTCCATCTTCAAGAGCTGTTGAAACCAGGAGGGGCATTGTTCTTTTCCTTATCTCCTGTTAATGGGCCCATCAATGCCTTTCCCCATGACTCAGAGATAATTCCCTCTGGGAGCCCTTTCTGTCTCATGGACCCACCCCATGACTCATGGAATGATAAGAGCCCATTGTGAGATGCTGTGCCCAGAGGGGAGGAACCAAGCATCCCCACCTGCATGTAATCTGGAGTTTGGGACAGAACAAGCAGCCTTTCCACTGGATTCCCAGAGGAATGGCCGCCTTTTCCACTGGAACTTCAGAGGAAGACTATACCCTTCTACAGGATCACATGTGCCACTCCAGGAGGAGTGCAGCCACTAATCCAACTGGACTGCTACCAGTACCCTGACCAAGAGGGTGTCAGAGCTTGTATTCTGACTCTGTCAGCTGTGATAGACGAATCGACTGAATTTAAGAATTGTACCATAATCTTTATTATGCAAGCAAGAATAAGCAAGATTCAGCGCTGGGCTGCCAGGAGACTTCGCTCCCTTAGGCCCGCACCTCCCCCATTTTGAGTTCGCTTTTTATTGTCCTTTTTTCAGATTCTTGGATGACGTGGTCTGTTTTCTGTGCGTGCTCCTCCTGTTGCTAGGGGTCTTTTTTCTGCCTTCTGGTGTTCGTGGGATGAAGACCCCAAGTCTTCCTCTTTGGCCGCTTTCCTTATAAGGCATACCTATAAGTCTAGTCTTTTAAGCTCAACATTCTTGCAAGGTTAATAATTGTTACCATATGTGTTTCAGAAAGTCTCCTACATCTATAGGGTAGAATTTTTGCAGAGCAAGCAATTCTACAAGGTTAGAAATTATTTCCAGATGTGGCTGTATCCAATTACCAAGGGGGGGGGGTTGTAACTTTAACACTACTTATAAGTTTCCCATACAGCCCTATAGATATTCTACAAAAGCTATTTTAGCTATTGTTTTTTTAATTTAAATCATCATCTAGCTATTAATGAACAAATATATTGTTACTTATTACAATCCCCCATTTCTCTTTTTACCAATTTTGTTCATTAAACCTTTTTAGCTCCTTCCTAGCAAGCGCTAACTGATCTATTTCATCAGTTAAGCTCTGTGCATTAATTATACCTGCTAATTTCTTTAGTCTTTTCATCATATTCCAATTCACAACAAATTGAACTGCTGAGAAAATAAATCCTAGTACAATCAGAATTAAAAGAACGACAGTGGGATGGCACATACTGTTTAAGACACCTGTGGCAGTAGGTGACCATTCGAACAGGGTGTCCCACCACCTATAATTGCTATCTTGCTTCACTCTTTCTACTACCTGGTGTATTTTCTCTACATCATGTTGAACAGTTACTAGGGTCTTCTGTCCGCTTTTCCTGATTTTCTCAAGAATTTTTATCAGATCCTGGTGAAACAATAGTTGTCTCACTAGGGTGAAGTTCATCCCAATCGGGGTGGGCATTAACTTGTGAATCAGCGTGTAGTTGGATTGTAATAGTTGGTGAGAGGTAACTGTAGCTTCATAAGTGGTGTCACACCCTGTAATCTTGGTGAAGTTACAAGCACAGAAGTTTGAGTGATTCTTTGTATCCACCATAACATCATCTACTAGCACAAAATCACAGAGAGTTCTGAAACACGTGCACCCATTGCCTATGTATATAAGAACTGTTTTAGAAACTTCATTAGGGCGAATCTCAAAATGGCAAATGTTTTGCTCTGTGTCCAAACAGATATCTTGAGCTATAATTACAGCGCCCTCGCAGATGAATCCCAACTGTTCTCGTACAATACAAGATTCCAAGTCAACAGTTTGCCATTTGTCACCAAGCTGACGGACCCATCCTCTATGTTCTGTAGGATAGAGGACAGCTCCGTCATGGTTTATTCCTAATGCAATGACAGGAAAAACTAGATGTACAGAGGCATTTTGTATGGTCAAGACAAAGGCAGTGACTGTATTAGAAATAGGGTTATAGGTAAAATTCACCAGTTTCCACGAGGATTGGAATTCCCTTTCAAACTCAGTGGCATTATCCCAAATTATTTTCCGAATTTCTGTGGGGAAAGTGCCTTCCTCGCCCTCTCTTATAATTGCAGCAGAGACTGACTGCATCCATAATTGTGCCCGGATACAGCTGAGGGCTAAGGAGACATTATTTTGTGTGGCACCAAGTGCATCAATTACCAATTTGTGATCGTTCACATTTACTCTTTCCCAATTTGGCAAAATGTTTGACAACGTCCACTGGTGTCTCCCCAAAGCCAGTAGAGATGACCTCAGTGGTTGCTGTAATTTGGACAGATCTCTGGCCGTAGCAGCCAGTTTGTTCATTAGTACCTCCGAATCGATGCTATTCAGAATTCCCAGTCCTGTGCCTAGAACACCAGTCACATCTCTAAGTTTCCTTGTTTTAAAAGAGCTGCGTTTCCTGAGCCAAGTAGTCCAGCCTTCAAAGGATGTTTGCAAAAACAGAGAACAAGCTGGCTGGATTTCTGAAACATTAGTCTGCATTAGCAGTTCGACCTGTTTTAGAGACCATGCTGGATTAAATAATATTTGTTGTTGACCAATTTTTTTGATTATATAAGGTCCTATTTTGAAAATTTTTGGTGTGAGTGTGACCGGTGGTGTAGGTGAAATGGTGATAATGTGTGGTTTAGTAGTGGTAGATTGTGTTTTAATATTTATTGTGAATTTAAAGGAAAGGCCTTGTGTATCTTTTGTCCAGAGACAGACTACCTCTGCCGTGTGAGTTAATGTGAAGTTTTGCCAGCAGTCTCGTGCTGGGTATTCAAAATTTATTTGTTTATCCTCCTGACCCATGGAAACACTGATTGAGATTGTGTTAGTATAGTCTGATCCATTAACCACTCGACATCCAATATTAATTTGTTCTCCCACTACTCCTTGAAGCTCCCAAGTTTTCTGCCTCTTCCATTCGTGTTTAGCATACGGCAGACCGTCATGCAGAACTAAAGTTTGTAAACTCAAACCTGTGGTATTTCCCATAGATCCGGTAAATTGCAAAAAGGCCTGAGACCAGTCAGTGATCAGGGTCCGTTTGACTAGGATCTTGTTCCCTTTGTAAGGCTGATGGGGGTTTCCCCAGGCAGTCGGGAAGCTCAGGATTATAATGATAAAAATAGCTCGCCAAGCAGGGCAGGGTCCTAGCAACAAATTTTGTTCACCTCTTATAACCATATCTCTTTTACCTGGAGCATTCCTGTGCTCCGTTCCTGTTCCTGAGGCCCGTTGCTCTTCCTCACTCCTCCTTACCTCTCTGCCTCGCCTGCCAGCCCGGGTGTATCGGTCTGCAGGGATCATTATCTTCTTGGCAGCAGGGGTAGTCTTCAGGGGGTGCATTATTTGGGCTATTTCTTTCGTTCCTGCCCCCACTCCTAAGGGCAGGCTGCCAGGCCTCCAGGCAAAGGATCTCTCTTATCTTATGGCAGATTCTCTGTCGTTCCTAGCGAGCTTTATAGGGCCTGAGTCTCACTGTCTGGGTTTTTCCTCCGAGCCTTACGGGCTCATTTCTTATATATTCGGAAGTAGCAGCGTACGGTACTATCCCAATTTCGGGGCTCAACTTGCCACTCTATGGGGACATGAATCTTTTTCCCTACACACACCTGGTCTAATATCACACTCTGATTTTGGCAGATGATCCTATATGATTGGTGATGTATTGCCCAGGCCAGGGCCCAATGTCTCCTCTGCTCTATATTTTCAATTAATGTTATTGCCTCCCTATAAGGGATTTCTCTTTGTCCTGGGGCTGTTGCAAATTTGCTTAGAGCCGTGTAAGGGTTTTCCCTCCTCCAACCCCAATCACAAGTATGATACCAGATACCCCCACCTAACTGTGATTGGAAAACCCACCATTTGAGCCTACATCCCCCGCAAAATATTTTTATCCATGCCCTACAGATGGGATCACCACATTTAATGCACCCAGGTCTGTTAGACAGTGGCCGCCTTATCTCAGAGAGGACCTCAGCCACTGATATCAGATCATCCCATGTGTGCCAAATAAGAGGACACTTCAGTTCCTTTCCCACCCTTTGAATATTGTCTCTGACCAGTAGCTGCAGTCGGTGTTTCTCCCTCTCAGTCATTCATATTACCAGTTGCTATGCATTCTTATGTTTTCCGAAGAGTCAATCGTAGATCTCCAGGGCGACTGGTCACCTCCCAAGGGGTGTCTGCAGTGATGGGTCCTTTCACTCGACTGGCATGTGTCCAGCCTTTTTCAGCAGTTCGGACGGCTGTCTCTGTGGTAAACAGAACAACATAGGGACCTTCCCATTGGGGTGTTAGGGAGGTCTCTTTCCAAGTTTTAATTAGGACTCTATCTCCAGGTTTAAGCTTATGCATTGCTATGTCCAAAGGGGGTCTTTGTACCAATAGCCCTTTTCGTTTTAGTTCCTCCCTTCGTTTCATTAGCTGTTGTATGTAACTCTGAATTTGACTATCTTGGATACAGGGATGGTTCCCTGGTAGCTCTAAGTCGTAAGGCATTCCATAGAGCATTTCAAAGGGAGAAATTCCCACATCCGTCCTAGGTTGGGTTCTAATGTTTAGCAGTGCCAGGGGTAAACATCTGACCCATGACATTTTAGTTTCCACCATAAGTTTAGTGAGTTGCTTCTTGATTTCTCCATTTGCCCTTTCTACCCTCCCTGAGCTTTGAGGGTGCCAAGGAGTGTGATATTTCCATTTAGTACCTAAGGCCGTGGTTACCTCTTTTAGTACTTTATTTGCGAAATGGGGGCCTCTATCAGAGTCTAATATTTCTACTAATCCATACCTAGGGATTATTTCTTCCAGTAAGGTTTTAATCACTACGTTTGCAGTAGCCCATGATGTAGGATATGCTTCTACGAAGTGGGTTAGATGATCTACTAGTACCAATAAGTACTTGTACCTCCCTACTTTTGGTAGCTTGGTGAAATCTACTTGTACATGTGAAAAAGGTCGGTGTGCTAATTCCCTTCCTCCTGGAATCCTTTCTCGAGCTTGATGCCTATTAACCCTCTGGCATGTTATACATCCCCTAACTACTTGTTTTGCTATATCATAAATTCCTATACACATATACTTAATAGTAAACTGATCTACTAAGGCTTAGGTTCCCCAGTGAGTCTTTTCATGTAACTGCTGCACTATCCTCTGAGCTACAGATTTTGGCAGCACTTCCCTATCATCTGGTAATTTTCGAATACCCTCATTCTCTGTTATTCCCATTCTGTCTAATTTTTCCTTTTCCTGGGCTGTGAAGTTCAGGACACAAACTCTTTCGCCATCTCGCATTCTCCTTGTTCCCTGCTCCTGGAATTTTCTGAGGGCAGCTTTCTTTGCTTCTCTATCTGCTATATTGTTTCCTCTGATCAGATGGGAGGGACCCTTTTAATGTCCTTTAACATGTACTATTGCTATTCTCTTTGGGCCTCTTAACGCTTGTAATATCTGAGTGATTAGTTCCCGATGTATTAATTCTTTTCTTTGGGAATTTATTAACCCTCTTTCTTCCCAAATTTTTCCAAAAGTATGTATCACTCCAAAGGCATACTTTGAATCCGTATAGATGGTCCCATCCTTAGCTTCCAAGAATTTCAGAGCCCGCAATACCGCATAAAGCTCACAGGCCTGGGCTGACCAACTAAGACTCAGAGGGCCGGATTCTATTATTTCTAAATTTTCACCTCCCACAATGGCATATCCCGAGATTCGCTTTCCCTCAACAACCCTAGAGGAACCATCCACAAATAACTTTTCTCCTTCTTCCAGTTCTTCCTCTTCGAGATCCGGTCTAATTTTTGTTTGTTTCTCTATGCTATGTAAGCAATCATGAGTTAAATTCTCCTGTGGATCCCCAAACAGGAATTCAGCAGGGTTTTGCAGAGAGGTGGTTTCAAGTATCAACCGAGGGGATGACAGTAAAATGCCCTCGTATTTCAAAAGTCTGGAGTCTGTTATCCATTTTCTGCCTTTTGTTGCAATACTGCCCGTATATTATGGGGAGTAAAAACTTTCAGTTCTCCTCCATAGGTAATTTTGAGAGCTTCCTCCACTAAAAGGGCTGTGGCTACTATAATCTGCAAGCATGTTGGCCATCCCCTACTTACTGGATCCAGTAATTTAGAAATGTATGCCACTGGTTTTCGACTGCTGGCCCAGTCCTGAGCCAGTACCCCAAATGCTACTCCTGCCTCAGTATTAACGAACAAATAAAAAGGTCTCCTAACATCGGGGAGGCTTAGCACCGGGGCATTAGTCAATTCCTCTTTTAGTTGTTCTAATGATTCATCATCCTTTTCAGTCCATTTAATCAAACCTTCAGTAGTTAGTTTTTCATACAAGAATTTTATTTTGCCACTAAAGTTTTCAATCCATTGTCTGCAGTATCCTATGAGACCCAATAGCTGTCTAATTTGTCTCTTATTTCTTGGGGGGGGAAGGGAGAGGATTCCCTTAACCCTCTCTGGATCTACTGTTTTAGTTCCTTTACTGAGTCGGTGTCCCAGGTACTTCACTTCTTCTTCTACGAATTGCAGTTTATTTTTGGACACCTTCAGCCCCTGAATGCTCAAAAAGTTTAAAAGCTTAATGCTTTCTTCCCTAACTGCTTCCTCACTCTTTCCAGCTATTAACAGATCATCTACATATTGAACAAGGGTTATTCCTGGGTTTGGGGTATAGGTTTTCATTATCTGTTCTAATGCATGCCTAAATAAATTCGGGGACTCGGTATATCCCTGTGGGAGCACGGTCCACCTTAGTTGTTGCTTTTGGTGGGTATCGGGATCTTCCCATTCAAATGCAAAATAGTCCCTACATTCTTGCTTCAAGGGGCATGCCCAAAAGGCGTCTTTTAAATCTATAACACTATACCATTGGTCATCAGGTTTCAATTGACTGAGCAATGTATGGGGATTAGCTACTACAGGGAACCGGGCAATAGTTCTCTTATTTATTTCCCTTAAATCATGTATTAGTCGGTATTTCCCATCTGGTTCTTTTACAGGTAAGATGGGGTGTTGAAGGGAGACATACAAGGTTCCAAGAGCCCTTGTTGTATTAACCGTTCTATTTCTGGTTTTAGTCCCCTTTGCCCATCGTCTGACATGGGATATTGTTTTATCCTCACTGGGATTTCCGGGTTTTGGATAATAACTGTGAAAGGCTCTATATTCAGTCTCCCTGCTGTGTCAGGGGTATACCAAACCTCCGGGTTTATCTTCTCCTCGTCAGTGGCCCGTAGGGGGCACAGTCAGACTTTCAACTGTTTTTCTTCAATATTTCTATTTATTCCTAATTCCACCATTAAATCCCTACCTAATAAATTGTAATCGGCTTCAGGAACTAGTAGCAAGGATCCTATCCCTATTTTTTTCTCTGATTCTATTAAGACATCTTTAATTGCAGGAACCTTGAAGGGTTCCCCTTTTGCCCCAATAACCTGTACTGTTAAAGGCTAAATCTTACATCCCGGGGGCAAAGACTGAACTGTTGATCTCTCGGCCCCCGTGTCTACAAGGAAGGTTATGGGGGTTTGCTGGGGACCCACTTTAAGTTTTACCAAGGGCTCTGATGACATTTGAGTCCCCAATAAATAGAGCCCTTGACCCCCCCCTAATCCTCTTTGAACATTTTCTCATCCCTAAGCCTCTTTCGACATTCCCTCTTCATGTGTCCTTTCCCACCACAGTAGTAGCACCCCGTTCCTTCTCTCCACCCCCACTGGGGGCCCTCCTAAATCCCGGGAAACCCTCCTCATGTCATTTCTTTCCCGTGGCAGAGGGTTGTTTCGCTGCCCCTCCCTTACTGCTGCCACCATCATCCGAACTTGCCTTTTATGTGCTTCTTCCTCCCGTCTAACATATACTTTTCGAGCCTCCCTAAGCAATTCATCAAGTCCTCTGTCCTGCCAATCATCTAACTTTTCTAATTTCTTTCGAACGTCTTCCCACGATTTAGCTACAAACTGTGTTTTCAGGAGTGCTTGCCCCATAGGCGTCTCTGGATCCACCCCTGAGTATAACTGAAAACTCTTCCTTAATCTTTCCAACCATTCAGTGGGGGTCTCATCCTTTCCTTGGCACTCTCTGAATGCCTTGCTTATATTTTGTCCCCGGGGCACAGCCTCTCGTATGCCCTGGATTATAATAGTTCTTAAGTCCTGCATATGACCACGATGGTTGGGGTCCTGATTATTCCAATTGGGATTTTGCAAGGGCCATTTGACATCAGCCACAGGACCCTGAACATGCTGGGCATCCCAAATTCTCATTCCTGCCCTTCTAATCATCCCTCTCTCCTCTGTTGTAAATAGTATGCCTAGAATGGACTGTATCTCTACCCAGGTATATTTATTTGGTCCCAGGAACTGATCCACCCTTTCTGCTACTCCTGTAGGGTCTTCTAATAATTTTCCCATCTCTTTCTTAAACTCACGGACATCTCCTGAGTTTAAGGGGACAGTGACAAACCCCATCCCAGCCTGAGGTCCTCCTAATGCTATTTCCCTAAGAGGGAACAATCCACTGTTCTCTCCTTCCTCAATTACTGTTTTCATTTGGCTCCGAGTATGTCTCCTGTAATCCGAGGAGT
Organism: Zonotrichia albicollis; assembly: GCF_047830755.1. Classification (NCBI taxonomy): domain Eukaryota; kingdom Metazoa; phylum Chordata; class Aves; order Passeriformes; family Passerellidae; genus Zonotrichia; species Zonotrichia albicollis. The sequence goes on along the minus strand of NW_027428331.1, from coordinate 191,361 downwards.
CTGTGACCTGCTGTTTGTCAGGGGCTGATGCTGGAGGAATGTTTGGAAGGGATACAGGAGGGGCTGGGGCTGGTGGTGGTACATATGGGGGAGGATAAATAGAAATCTCTTCCTCCACTCGGGACTTTTTCTTTCTATCTTCTTCCCCTTGGCTTCCCTTAAGGGGGAGCAATCTAGTTATTTGCTCATTACTTCCTACCAACCACAATTTAGCATAAGCACTCTCCTCCAGGTTTTCTGGCTCTTTGGAATTCACATAGATATTCAAGGCTTGACAGACCCAGTCCTCAGAGGATCCGAAAACGGGCCAGTATGTATTTCCTGAATCCAGTTTCTTACCCCCCATACTACCATGCAATAATTTATCATTTTTGCTTTATCCTTCCCTTTTCTGGAGGGAAAATCATCCCAATAGTTAATCATTAATCCTAACGGACTATCCTTAGGTATTGGGGGTAACCGGGGGCCCTCCCCCAGGGGGTCAGAAGGCTTGCTCTCCTTCTGCCCCATCTTCCAAGGCACCTCCACGCACACACACACACACCCCCCTCGGTCGTGGCTCGCTCCCTCGCGGGTTACGAGAACCGCACTACTGGAGGGTCCCTCTTGCTTCGTCCTCAGTTGGACGTCTCATTCACTTTGCCCTGGGATTCCAACCCAACCAAGCGGTTCACCCGTATTCTCACGCGTCCTGCGTCTTCGCTCGGATCTTCGTGCACAAAGCTTACAGGGTCACTGGTGTTTCCTTGCTTATTCTCGAATTTAGGTTCGTCAGTCCAGAGGGGGGGTCGGTTGAGAAGATGAGGGCCACCAAAGGGGTGGGGGCACCCCCCCCCCGAATTCTCAAACCAACCCTGTCTCAGGATTTGAGTCACGGCACCAAATTGTGATAAACGAACCGACCAAATTTAAGAATTGTGCAATAATCTTTATTATTATGCAAGCAAGAATAAGCAAGATTCAGTGCTGGGCGGCCAGGAGACTTCGCTCTCTTAGGCACGCGTCTCCCCCTTTTAAGTTCGCTTTTTATTGTCCTTTTTCTCCGAATTCCTGGGTGACGTGGTCTGTTTTCTGCGCGTGCTCCTCCTGTTGCTAGGGGTCTTTTTTCTGCCTTCTAGTGGTCGTGGGATGAAGGCCCCAAGTCTTCCTCTTTGGCCACTTTCCTTATAAGGCATACCTATAAGTCTAATCTTTTAAGCTCAACGTTCTTGCAAGGTTAATAATTGTTACCATATGTGTTTCAGAAAGTCTCCTACATCTATAGGTTGGAATTTTTGCAGAGCAAACAAAAGGTTACAAGGTTAGTAATTATTACTAGATGTAGCTGTATCTGGTTACCAAGGGGGGATTTGTGGCCCAAGCACTACTTAAACGTTTCCCATACAGCCCTATAGATATTCTACAAAAGCTATTTAGCTATTGTTTTCAATTTAAATTATCATCTAGCTATTAATGAACAAATATATTGTTACTCATTACAGGCGTGACACGAGGAGCCACGAGGGACCAATGAACGAAGCTCAGGGGAGGAGCGAGGGACACACCTGAACCAATAGGAATGGCGTAGGGGAGGGACAAGGCTCAGGGGACAAATCATATGTTAAGTAAGGGAAGATTGACATAGAAATTTCTTGAAATGAAAGGGGGTTGGTTACATTGATAGACAGGTAACTGGCAGGAGGAACAAACCATTAGGAGGGAGAACATGGGGGGAACCGAGGGTCAAACCAAAACCCTACTGTGGTGGTTTGACCAGGAAGAAGTGGGAATTCTGGGAAGCTGTGGTCAAACCAATGAATGTTCTGAGTTTGAGACTGGCACCTGGTGTAGCCAGTGGGGTTTGGACACACCTCCGAGAATACACAGGGGTTAAAAAGCAGGGCTCTGGCCCTGGGAGGTCCTCTTGGGACGTCGAGGCGAAGAGGTCAGATCACCCTCCCCTGTCCAGCCGCTGCTGCTGGGCGGGGGAGGGGCTGCCATGCGGTAGGCCTGGGGCCTGGACAGAGATGGGGGGTGAGAAGGCCCTCGAGGATGGAAGGGTGGAAGAGCCCAGGGAGTCAGCCCTCGGGCAGCCATCCCCCCCCCAGGAAGGAGAGAGGAGAGCGGGCGACACCGAATGTGATAGCAGCCGGCCCAGGAGGAGAAGGAGGGGGGGGGAAGAGTGCCCGGCCGGAGCGGCAGCGTGTGTGGGAGTGCCGCAGCTCCAGGACAGACAGAGACTGAAAGTTTTAACCCCTTTCTTTCATGATTGGGGCCTTGCAAAAATGCTAATCCTCCTCGAAGCTGAATAAGAAGGGAGATAGGAGATGAGATGAGACAAGGACCTGGCCTGAAGGACGTAGAGAAGACTGGCTGAGTGAAGAGAGAGATGCTTGGAGTGGCCTTGTGGCTGGACTTTTCTTGTGGCCATGGACTCAGTTTGTTCCTGTGACACAGAGACTGCACTTAGGGGGAGGCAGTGCCTCAGAACCAGGAGGGTTCATCGTGAGGACCCCGCGGCCCCAGGGGGTTGGAAAAATATGGGGGGGACAGATGTCCCAAAGCAGAGACTGTGCCTTTTTGGAGTGAGACAAGGCATCCTTAAAAGACAACCCTAAAAGCAGCTCTGATCCATGCACGGTGGTGAGAGCACTGGGCATGGAAGGAAGATGTCACAAGCGGCAAAAGGACTTTTTTCCGGGCGGTGCCGAAGTGACAGGGAAGCACACGAGGTTTCAGTGTGTTTCCAGGGGAAGCCTATGGAACAAGAAGGACTCCTCTCCTCTTCATGAACTGAAGTTTGAGTATACTAAAGTGTGGTGCCAGGCTGGGCAGTTGGTGATTTGGGAGAATGTATCGGATTGGGAAATTCAGGTAGTGGGGAGGAGGAAAGTGGTTTTTTTGTAAGGTTTTCAATTTTTTTTTCTTTTCCTTATAGTTTTTCCCTATTTTCCTGTAGTTTAGGTAATAAAGTGTTCTTTATGTTTAAGCTGGAGCCTGTTTTGTTTATTCCTGGTCACATCTCACAGCAGACACCAGGGTGAGGGAATTTTCATAGGGGCACTGGCTCTGTGCCAGGCTCAAACCATGACACCTACTTATAAAAAAATTAACAACTTTACAAGAAAACTCATCCAGGACACACAATGCTACAATTCAGCCCAGAGATGAGAGATCTTTGTTCCCATGGAGCTGTGCTTGCCAGGGTAATGAATTCCTGTGTAGCTGGAACAAGCAATTCTGGATTCAGCTCCAGCTCTTGGTTGGCTGCATGATCATTGACAATGCTCCCTATTATCCTTGGTTACAATATAAGGATGTATTCTATTTCCATCTTCAAGAGCTGTTGAAACCAGGAGGGGCATTGTTCTTTTCCTTATCTCCTGTTAATGGGCCCATCAATGCCTTTCCCCATGACTCAGAGATAATTCCCTCTGGGAGCCCTTTCTGTCTCATGGACCCACCCCATGACTCATGGAATGATAAGAGCCCATTGTGAGATGCTGTGCCCAGAGGGGAGGAACCAAGCATCCCCACCTGCAAATAATCTGGAGTTTGGGACAGAACAAGCAGCCTTTCCACTGGATTCCCAGAGGAATGGCCGCCTTTTCCACTGGAACTTCAGAGGAAGACTATACCCTTCTACAGGATCACATGTGCCACTCCAGGAGGAGTGCAGCCACTAATCCAACTGGACTGCTACCAGTACCCTGACCAAGAGGGTGTCAGAGCTTGTATTCTGACTCTGTCAGCTGTGATAGACGAATCGACTGAATTTAAGAATTGTACCATAATCTTTATTATGCAAGCAAGAATAAGCAAGATTCAGCGCTGGGCTGCCAGGAGACTTCGCTCCCTTAGGCCCGCACCTCCCCCATTTTGAGTTCGCTTTTTATTGTCCTTTTTTCAGATTCTTGGATGACGTGGTCTGTTTTCTGTGCGTGCTCCTCCTGTTGCTAGGGGTCTTTTTTCTGCCTTCTGGTGTTCGTGGGATGAAGACCCCAAGTCTTCCTCTTTGGCCGCTTTCCTTATAAGGCATACCTATAAGTCTAGTCTTTTAAGCTCAACATTCTTGCAAGGTTAATAATTGTTACCATATGTGTTTCAGAAAGTCTCCTACATCTATAGGGTAGAATTTTTGCAGAGCAAGCAATTCTACAAGGTTAGAAATTATTTCCAGATGTGGCTGTATCCAATTACCAAGGGGGGGGGGTTGTAACTTTAACACTACTTATAAGTTTCCCATACAGCCCTATAGATATTCTACAAAAGCTATTTTAGCTATTGTTTTTTTAATTTAAATCATCATCTAGCTATTAATGAACAAATATATTGTTACTTATTACAATCCCCCATTTCTCTTTTTACCAATTTTGTTCATTAAACCTTTTTAGCTCCTTCCTAGCAAGCGCTAACTGATCTATTTCATCAGTTAAGCTCTGTGCATTAATTATACCTGCTAATTTCTTTAGTCTTTTCATCATATTCCAATTCACAACAAATTGAACTGCTGAGAAAATAAATCCTAGTACAATCAGAATTAAAAGAACGACAGTGGGATGGCACATACTGTTTAAGACACCTGTGGCAGTAGGTGACCATTCGAACAGGGTGTCCCACCACCTATAATTGCTATCTTGCTTCACTCTTTCTACTACCTGGTGTATTTTCTCTACATCATGTTGAACAGTTACTAGGGTCTTCTGTCCGCTTTTCCTGATTTTCTCAAGAATTTTTATCAGATCCTGGTGAAACAATAGTTGTCTCACTAGGGTGAAGTTCATCCCAATCGGGGTGGGCATTAACTTGTGAATCAGCGTGTAGTTGGATTGTAATAGTTGGTGAGAGGTAACTGTAGCTTCATAAGTGGTGTCACACCCTGTAATCTTGGTGAAGTTACAAGCACAGAAGTTTGAGTGATTCTTTGTATCCACCATAACATCATCTACTAGCACAAAATCACAGAGAGTTCTGAAACACGTGCACCCATTGCCTATGTATATAAGAACTGTTTTAGAAACTTCATTAGGGCGAATCTCAAAATGGCAAATGTTTTGCTCTGTGTCCAAACAGATATCTTGAGCTATAATTACAGCGCCCTCGCAGATGAATCCCAACTGTTCTCGTACAATACAAGATTCCAAGTCAACAGTTTGCCATTTGTCACCAAGCTGACGGACCCATCCTCTATGTTCTGTAGGATAGAGGACAGCTCCGTCATGGTTTATTCCTAATGCAATGACAGGAAAAACTAGATGTACAGAGGCATTTTGTATGGTCAAGACAAAGGCAGTGACTGTATTAGAAATAGGGTTATAGGTAAAATTCACCAGTTTCCACGAGGATTGGAATTCCCTTTCAAACTCAGTGGCATTATCCCAAATTATTTTCCGAATTTCTGTGGGGAAAGTGCCTTCCTCGCCCTCTCTTATAATTGCAGCAGAGACTGACTGCATCCATAATTGTGCCCGGATACAGCTGAGGGCTAAGGAGACATTATTTTGTGTGGCACCAAGTGCATCAATTACCAATTTGTGATCGTTCACATTTACTCTTTCCCAATTTGGCAAAATGTTTGACAACGTCCACTGGTGTCTCCCCAAAGCCAGTAGAGATGACCTCAGTGGTTGCTGTAATTTGGACAGATCTCTGGCCGTAGCAGCCAGTTTGTTCATTAGTACCTCCGAATCGATGCTATTCAGAATTCCCAGTCCTGTGCCTAGAACACCAGTCACATCTCTAAGTTTCCTTGTTTTAAAAGAGCTGCGTTTCCTGAGCCAAGTAGTCCAGCCTTCAAAGGATGTTTGCAAAAACAGAGAACAAGCTGGCTGGATTTCTGAAACATTAGTCTGCATTAGCAGTTCGACCTGTTTTAGAGACCATGCTGGATTAAATAATATTTGTTGTTGACCAATTTTTTTGATTATATAAGGTCCTATTTTGAAAATTTTTGGTGTGAGTGTGACCGGTGGTGTAGGTGAAATGGTGATAATGCGTGGTTTAGTAGTGGTAGATTGTGTTTTAATATTTATTGTGAATTTAAAGGAAAGGCCTTGTGTATCTTTTGTCCAGAGACAGACTACCTCTGCCGTGTGAGTTAATGTGAAGTTTTGCCAGCAGTCTCGTGCTGGGTATTCAAAATTTATTTGTTTATCCTCCTGACCCATGGAAACACTGATTGAGATTGTGTTAGTATAGTCTGATCCATTAACCACTCGACATCCAATATTAATTTGTTCTCCCACTACTCCTTGAAGCTCCCAAGTTTTCTGCCTCTTCCATTCGTGTTTAGCATACGGCAGACCGTCATGCAGAACTAAAGTTTGTAAACTCAAACCTGTGGTATTTCCCATAGATCCGGTAAATTGCAAAAAGGCCTGAGACCAGTCAGTGATCAGGGTCCGTTTGACTAGGATCTTGTTCCCTTTGTAAGGCTGATGGGGGTTTCCCCAGGCAGTCGGGAATCTCAGGATTATAATGATAAAAATAGCTCGCCAAGCAGGGCAGGGTCCTAGCAACAAATTTTGTTCACCTCTTATAACCATATCTCTTTTACCTGGAGCATTCCTGTGCTCCGTTCCTGTTCCTGAGGCCCGTTGCTCTTCCTCACTCCTCCTTACCTCTCTGCCTCGCCTGCCAGCCCGGGTGTATCGGTCTGCAGGGATCATTATCTTCTTGGCAGCAGGGGTAGTCTTCAGGGGGTGCATTATTTGGGCTATTTCTTTCGTTCCTGCCCCCACTCCTAAGGGCAGGCTGCCAGGCCTCCAGGCAAAGGATCTCTCTTATCTTATGGCAGATTCTCTGTCGTTCCTAGCGAGCTTTATAGGGCCTGAGTCTCACTGTCTGGGTTTTTCCTCCGAGCCTTACGGGCTCATTTCTTATATATTCGGAAGTAGCAGCGTACGGTACTATCCCAATTTCGGGGCTCAACTTGCCACTCTATGGGGACATGAATCTTTTTCCCTACACACACCTGGTCTAATATCACACTCTGATTTTGGCAGATGATCCTATATGATTGGTGATGTATTGCCCAGGCCAGGGCCCAATGTCTCCTCTGCTCTATATTTTCAATTAATGTTATTGCCTCCCTATAAGGGATTTCTCTTTGTCCTGGGGCTGTTGCAAATTTGCTTAGAGCCGTGTAAGGGTTTTCCCTCCTCCAACCCCAATCACAAGTATGATACCAGATACCCCCACCTAACTGTGATTGGAAAACCCACCATTTGAGCCTACATCCCCCGCAAAATATTTTTATCCATGCCCTACAGATGGGATCACCACATTTAATGCACCCAGGTCTGTTAGACAGTGGCCGCCTTATCTCAGAGAGGACCTCAGCCACTGATATCAGATCATCCCATGTGTGCCAAATAAGAGGACACTTCAGTTCCTTTCCCACCCTTTGAATATTGTCTCTGACCAGTAGCTGCAGTCGGTGTTTCTCCCTCTCAGTCATTCATATTACCAGTTGCTATGCATTCTTATGTTTTCCGAAGAGTCAATCGTAGATCTCCAGGGCGACTGGTCACCTCCCAAGGGGTGTCTGCAGTGATGGGTCCTTTCACTCGACTGGCATGTGTCCAGCCTTTTTCAGCAGTTCGGACGGCTGTCTCTGTGGTAAACAGAACAACATAGGGACCTTCCCATTGGGGTGTTAGGGAGGTCTCTTTCCAAGTTTTAATTAGGACTCTATCTCCAGGTTTAAGCTTATGCATTGCTATGTCCAAAGGGGGTCTTTGTACCAATAGCCCTTTTCGTTTTAGTTCCTCCCTTCGTTTCATTAGCTGTTGTATGTAACTCTGAATTTGACTATCTTGGATACAGGGATGGTTCCCTGGTAGCTCTAAGTCGTAAGGCATTCCATAGAGCATTTCAAAGGGAGAAATTCCCACATCCGTCCTAGGTTGGGTTCTAATGTTTAGCAGTGCCAGGGGTAAACATCTGACCCATGACATTTTAGTTTCCACCATAAGTTTAGTGAGTTGCTTCTTGATTTCTCCATTTGCCCTTTCTACCCTCCCTGAGCTTTGAGGGTGCCAAGGAGTGTGATATTTCCATTTAGTACCTAAGGCCGTGGTTACCTCTTTTAGTACTTTATTTGCGAAATGGGGGCCTCTATCAGAGTCTAATATTTCTACTAATCCATACCTAGGGATTATTTCTTCCAGTAAGGTTTTAATCACTACGTTTGCAGTAGCCCATGATGTAGGATATGCTTCTACGAAGTGGGTTAGATGATCTACTAGTACCAATAAGTACTTGTACCTCCCTACTTTTGGTAGCTTGGTGAAATCTACTTGTACATGTGAAAAAGGTCGGTGTGCTAATTCCCTTCCTCCTGGAATCCTTTCTCGAGCTTGATGCCTATTAACCCTCTGGCATGTTATACATCCCCTAACTACTTGTTTTGCTATATCATAAATTCCTATACACATATACTTAATAGTAAACTGATCTACTAAGGCTTAGGTTCCCCAGTGAGTCTTTTCATGTAACTGCTGCACTATCCTCTGAGCTACAGATTTTGGCAGCACTTCCCTATCATCTGGTAATTTTCGAATACCCTCATTCTCTGTTATTCCCATTCTGTCTAATTTTTCCTTTTCCTGGGCTGTGAAGTTCAGGACACAAACTCTTTCGCCATCTCGCATTCTCCTTGTTCCCTGCTCCTGGAATTTTCTGAGGGCAGCTTTCTTTGCTTCTCTATCTGCTATATTGTTTCCTCTGATCAGATGGGAGGGACCCTTTTAATGTCCTTTAACATGTACTATTGCTATTCTCTTTGGGCCTCTTAACGCTTGTAATATCTGAGTGATTAGTTCCCGATGTATTAATTCTTTTCTTTGGGAATTTATTAACCCTCTTTCTTCCCAAATTTTTCCAAAAGTATGTATCACTCCAAAGGCATACTTTGAATCCGTATAGATGGTCCCATCCTTAGCTTCCAAGAATTTCAGAGCCCGCAATACCGCATAAAGCTCACAGGCCTGGGCTGACCAACTAAGACTCAGAGGGCCGGATTCTATTATTTCTAAATTTTCACCTCCCACAATGGCATATCCCGAGATTCGCTTTCCCTCAACAACCCTAGAGGAACCATCCACAAATAACTTTTCTCCTTCTTCCAGTTCTTCCTCTTCGAGATCCGGTCTAATTTTTGTTTGTTTCTCTATGCTATGTAAGCAATCATGAGTTAAATTCTCCTGTGGATCCCCAAACAGGAATTCAGCAGGGTTTTGCAGAGAGGTGGTTTCAAGTATCAACCGAGGGGATGACAGTAAAATGCCCTCGTATTTCAAAAGTCTGGAGTCTGTTATCCATTTTCTGCCTTTTGTTGCAATACTGCCCGTATATTATGGGGAGTAAAAACTTTCAGTTCTCCTCCATAGGTAATTTTGAGAGCTTCCTCCACTAAAAGGGCTGTGGCTACTATAATCTGCAAGCATGTTGGCCATCCCCTACTTACTGGATCCAGTAATTTAGAAATGTATGCCACTGGTTTTCGACTGCTGGCCCAGTCCTGAGCCAGTACCCCAAATGCTACTCCTGCCTCAGTATTAACGAACAAATAAAAAGGTCTCCTAACATCGGGGAGGCTTAGCACCGGGGCATTAGTCAATTCCTCTTTTAGTTGTTCTAATGATTCATCATCCTTTTCAGTCCATTTAATCAAACCTTCAGTAGTTAGTTTTTCATACAAGAATTTTATTTTGCCACTAAAGTTTTCAATCCATTGTCTGCAGTATCCTATGAGACCCAATAGCTGTCTAATTTGTCTCTTATTTCTTGGGGGGGGAAGGGAGAGGATTCCCTTAACCCTCTCTGGATCTACTGTTTTAGTTCCTTTACTGAGTCGGTGTCCCAGGTACTTCACTTCTTCTTCTACGAATTGCAGTTTATTTTTGGACACCTTCAGCCCCTGAATGCTCAAAAAGTTTAAAAGCTTAATGCTTTCTTCCCTAACTGCTTCCTCACTCTTTCCAGCTATTAACAGATCATCTACATATTGAACAAGGGTTATTCCTGGGTTTGGGGTATAGGTTTTCATTATCTGTTCTAATGCATGCCTAAATAAATTCGGGGACTCGGTATATCCCTGTGGGAGCACGGTCCACCTTAGTTGTTGCTTTTGGTGGGTATCGGGATCTTCCCATTCAAATGCAAAATAGTCCCTACATTCTTGCTTCAAGGGGCATGCCCAAAAGGCGTCTTTTAAATCTATAACACTATACCATTGGTCATCAGGTTTCAATTGACTGAGCAATGTATGGGGATTAGCTACTACAGGGAACCGGGCAATAGTTCTCTTATTTATTTCCCTTAAATCATGTATTAGTCGGTATTTCCCATCTGGTTCTTTTACAGGTAAGATGGGGTGTTGAAGGGAGACATACAAGGTTCCAAGAGCCCTTGTTGTATTAACCGTTCTATTTCTGGTTTTAGTCCCCTTTGCCCATCGTCTGACATGGGATATTGTTTTATCCTCACTGGGATTTCCGGGTTTTGGATAATAACTGTGAAAGGCTCTATATTCAGTCTCCCTGCTGTGTCAGGGGTATACCAAACCTCCGGGTTTATCTTCTCCTCGTCAGTGGCCCGTAGGGGGCACAGTCAGACTTTCAACTGTTTTTCTTCAATATTTCTATTTATTCCTAATTCCACCATTAAATCCCTACCTAATAAATTGTAATCGGCTTCAGGAACTAGTAGCAAGGATCCTATCCCTATTTTTTTCTCTGATTCTATTAAGACATCTTTAATTGCAGGAACCTTGAAGGGTTCCCCTTTTGCCCCAATAACCTGTACTGTTAAAGGCTAAATCTTACATCCCGGGGGCAAAGACTGAACTGTTGATCTCTCGGCCCCCGTGTCTACAAGGAAGGTTATGGGGGTTTGCTGGGGACCCACTTTAAGTTTTACCAAGGGCTCTGATGACATTTGAGTCCCCAATAAATAGAGCCCTTGACCCCCCCCTAATCCTCTTTGAACATTTTCTCATCCCTAAGCCTCTTTCGACATTCCCTCTTCATGTGTCCTTTCCCACCACAGTAGTAGCACCCCGTTCCTTCTCTCCCCCCCCACTGGGGGCCCTCCTAAATCCCGGGAACCCCTCCTCATGTCATTTCTTTCCCGTGGCGGAGGGTTGTTTCGCTGCCCCTCCCTTACTGCTGCCACCATCATCCGAACTTGCCTTTTATGTGCTTCTTCCTCCCGTCTAACATATACTTTTCGAGCCTCCCTAAGCAATTCATCAAGTCCTCTGTCCTGCCAATCATCTAACTTTTCTAATTTCTTTCGAACGTCTTCCCACGATTTAGCTACAAACTGTGTTTTCAGGAGTGCTTGCCCCATAGGCGTCTCTGGATCCACCCCTGAGTATAACTGAAAACTCTTCCTTAATCTTTCCAACCATTCAGTGGGGGTCTCATCCTTTCCTTGGCACTCTCTGAATGCCTTGCTTATATTTTGTCCCCGGGGCACAGCCTCTCGTATGCCCTGGATTATAATAGTTCTTAAGTCCTGCATATGACCACGATGGTTGGGGTCCTGATTATTCCAATTGGGATTTTGCAAGGGCCATTTGACATCAGCCACAGGACCCTGAACATGCTGGGCATCCCAAATTCTCATTCCTGCCCTTCTAATCATCCCTCTCTCCTCTGTTGTAAATAGTATGCCTAGAATGGACTGTATCTCTACCCAGGTATATTTATTTGGTCCCAGGAACTGATCCACCCTTTCTGCTACTCCTGTAGGGTCTTCTAATAATTTTCCCATCTCTTTCTTAAACTCACGGACATCTCCTGAGTTTAAGGGGACAGTGACAAACCCCATCCCAGCCTGAGGTCCTCCTAATGCTATTTCCCTAAGAGGGAACAATCCACTGTTCTCTCCTTCCTCAATTACTGTTTTCATTTGGCTCCGAGTATGTCTCCTGTAATCCGAGGAGTCTGTGACCTGCTGTTTGTCAGGGGCTGATGCTGGAGGAATGTTTGGAAGGGATACAGGAGGGGCTGGGGCTGGTGGTGGTACATATGGGGGAGGATAAATAGAAATCTCTTCCTCCACTCGGGACTTTTTCTTTCTATCTTCTTCCCCTTGGCTTCCCTTAAGGGGGAGCAATCTAGTTATTTGCTCATTACTTCCTACCAACCACAATTTAGCATAAGCACTCTCCTCCAGGTTTTCTGGCTCTTTGGAATTCACATAGATATTCAAGGCTTGACAGACCCAGTCCTCAGAGGATCCGAAAACGGGCCAGTATGTATTTCCTGAATCCAGTTTCTTACCCCCCATACTACCATGCAATAATTTATCATTTTTGCTTTATCCTTCCCTTTTCTGGAGGGAAAATCATCCCAATAGTTAATCATTAATCCTAACGGACTATCCTTAGGTATTGGGGGTAACCGGGGGCCCTCCCCCAGGGGGTCAGAAGGCTTGCTCTCCTTCTGCCCCATCTTCCAAGGCACCTCCACGCACACACACACACACCCCCCTCGGTCGTGGCTCGCTCCCTCGCGGGTTACGAGAACCGCACTACTGGAGGGTCCCTCTTGCTTCGTCCTCAGTTGGACGTCTCATTCACTTTGCCCTGGGATTCCAACCCAACCAAGCGGTTCACCCGTATTCTCACGCGTCCTGCGTCTTCGCTCGGATCTTCGTGCACAAAGCTTACAGGGTCACTGGTGTTTCCTTGCTTATTCTCGAATTTAGGTTCGTCAGTCCAGAGGGGGGGTCGGTTGAGAAGATGAGGGCCACCAAAGGGGTGGGGGCACCCCCCCCCCGAATTCTCAAACCAACCCTGTCTCAGGATTTGAGTCACGGCACCAAATTGTGATAAACGAACCGACCGAATTTAAGAATTGTGCAATAATCTTTATTATTATGCAAGCAAGAATAAGCAAGATTCAGTGCTGGGCGGCCAGGAGACTTCGCTCTCTTAGGCACGCGTCTCCCCCTTTTAAGTTCGCTTTTTATTGTCCTTTTTCTCCGAATTCCTGGGTGACGTGGTCTGTTTTCTGCGCGTGCTCCTCCTGTTGCTAGGGGTCTTTTTTCTGCCTTCTAGTGGTCGTGGGATGAAGGCCCCAAGTCTTCCTCTTTGGCCACTTTCCTTATAAGGCATACCTATAAGTCTAATCTTTTAAGCTCAACGTTCTTGCAAGGTTAATAATTGTTACCATATGTGTTTCAGAAAGTCTCCTACATCTATAGGTTGGAATTTTTGCAGAGCAAACAAAAGGTTACAAGGTTAGTAATTATTACTAGATGTAGCTGTATCTGGTTACCAAGGGGGGATTTGTGGCCCAAGCACTACTTAAACGTTTCCCATACAGCCCTATAGATATTCTACAAAAGCTATTTAGCTATTGTTTTCAATTTAAATTATCATCTAGCTATTAATGAACAAATATATTGTTACTTATTACAGGCGTGACACGAGGAGCCACGAGGGACCAATGAACGAAGCTCAGGGGAGGAGCGAGGGACACACCTGAACCAATAGGAATGGCGTAGGGGAGGGACAAGGCTCAGGGGACAAATCATATGTTAAGTAAGGGAAGACTGACATAGAAATTTCTTGAAATGAAAGGGGGTTGGTTACATTGATAGACAGGTAACTGGCAGGAGGAACAAACCATTAGGAGGGAGAACATGGGGGGAACCGAGGGTCAAACCAAAACCCTACTGTGGTGGTTTGACCAGGAAGAAGTGGGAATTCTGGGAAGCTGTGGTCAAACCAATGAATGTTCTGAGTTTGAGACTGGCACCTGGTGTAGCCAGTGGGGTTTGGACACACCTCCGAGAATACACAGGGGTTAAAAAGCAGGGCTCTGGCCCTGGGAGGTCCTCTTGGGACGTCGAGGCGAAGAGGTCAGATCACCCTCCCCTGTCCAGCCGCTGCTGCTGGGCGGGGGAGGGGCTGCCATGCGGTAGGCCTGGGGCCTGGACAGAGATGGGGGGTGAGAAGGCCCTCGAGGATGGAAGGGTGGAAGAGCCCAGGGAGTCAGCCCTCGGGCAGCCATCCCCCCCCCAGGAAGGAGAGAGGAGAGCGGGCGACACCGAATGTGATAGCAGCCGGCCCAGGAGGAGAAGGAGGGGGGGGGAAGAGTGCCCGGCCGGAGCGGCAGCGTGTGTGGGAGTGCCGCAGCTCCAGGACAGACAGAGACTGAAAGTTTTAACCCCTTTCTTTCATGATTGGGGCCTTGCAAAAATGCTAATCCTCCTCGAAGCTGAATAAGAAGGGAGATAGGAGATGAGATGAGACAAGGACCTGGCCTGAAGGACGTAGAGAAGACTGGCTGAGTGAAGAGAGAGATGCTTGGAGTGGCCTTGTGGCTGGACTTTTCTTGTGGCCATGGACTCAGTTTGTTCCTGTGACACAGAGACTGCACTTAGGGGGAGGCAGTGCCTCAGAACCAGGAGGGTTCATCGTGAGGACCCCGCGGCCCCAGGGGGTTGGAAAAATATGGGGGGGACAGATGTCCCAAAGCAGAGACTGTGCCTTTTTGGAGTGAGACAAGGCATCCTTAAAAGACAACCCTAAAAGCAGCTCTGATCCATGCACGGTGGTGAGAGCACTGGGCATGGAAGGAAGATGTCACAAGCGGCAAAAGGACTTTTTTCCGGGCGGTGCCGAAGTGACAGGGAAGCACACGAGGTTTCAGTGTGTTTCCAGGGGAAGCCTATGGAACAAGAAGGACTCCTCTCCTCTTCATGAACTGAAGTTTGAGTATACTAAAGTGTGGTGCCAGGCTGGGCAGTTGGTGATTTGGGAGAATGTATCGGATTGGGAAATTCAGGTAGTGGGGAGGAGGAAAGTGGTTTTTTTGTAAGGTTTTCAATTTTTTTTTCTTTTCCTTATAGTTTTTCCCTATTTTCCTGTAGTTTAGGTAATAAAGTGTTCTTTATGTTTAAGCTGGAGCCTGTTTTGTTTATTCCTGGTCACATCTCACAGCAGACACCAGGGTGAGGGAATTTTCATAGGGGCACTGGCTCTGTGCCAGGCTCAAACCATGACACCTACTTATAAAAAAATTAACAACTTTACAAGAAAACTCATCCAGGACACACAATGCTACAATTCAGCCCAGAGATGAGAGATCTTTGTTCCCATGGAGCTGTGCTTGCCAGGGTAATGAATTCCTGTGTAGCTGGAACAAGCAATTCTGGATTCAGCTCCAGCTCTTGGTTGGCTGCATGATCATTGACAATGCTCCCTATTATCCTTGGTTACAATATAAGGATGTATTCTATTTCCATCTTCAAGAGCTGTTGAAACCAGGAGGGGCATTGTTCTTTTCCTTATCTCCTGTTAATGGGCCCATCAATGCCTTTCCCCATGACTCAGAGATAATTCCCTCTGGGAGCCCTTTCTGTCTCATGGACCCACCCCATGACTCATGGAATGATAAGAGCCCATTGTGAGATGCTGTGCCCAGAGGGGAGGAACCAAGCATCCCCACCTGCAAATAATCTGGAGTTTGGGACAGAACAAGCAGCCTTTCCACTGGATTCCCAGAGGAATGGCCGCCTTTTCCACTGGAACTTCAGAGGAAGACTATACCCTTCTACAGGATCACATGTGCCACTCCAGGAGGAGTGCAGCCACTAATCCAACTGGACTGCTACCAGTACCCTGACCAAGAGGGTGTCAGAGCTTGTATTCTGACTCTGTCAGTGGTTTTTCTTTTACATTATTGCATGTATTTTGGATGGGGTATTTTTGTGTTTTTTTTTTTTTTTCCCCTTTTCCTAATAAATTGTATTTCTGACTTAGAGTCTCTCACTGGTTTTGCTTTTAAACCAGAACACTTATCCAGAAATTATTTTGCAGTTTTCTTTCACAGTCGTTTGAAGCTTTTAAACTTCACATTTCAATTTGCTTTGCCTTAAAGAAAACCACTTCTGGTCCCAGTGCATACTGCAACCTTTTGCCAGCAAAATCCTCATGGCTGCCAGCTTCTGATGTTACAGAATAAACTGCATGTGAATGTGTTAATTGGGTTTTCTGATGGAAAAACTCTGTGTCATGTTGCTGCACGTGTTTGCTTAGCTATGGGTTTAGTCCTGGCCTAGTAAAGTCCAGACAGGGTGGCATGTTTCAGGGAAAACTGGTCCATGAGCTTATGGGGCTGCCATCAGCAGGAGATTGAATGTCTCTTTTGGGGATTTCTCTGGAGACAAAATTAGGGACCAGCTCTATGCTGCAATATTCTCTTAGATCTTTCAAAAATATCCTAGAAAAGGCAGTGAAACTTCACATCTCCTTTCTCAGCCACTGTTGGAAGAGGGGCATTCTTGTCCCTCCTCAAAGCCATTGCTCTTGCCCACCAGAAACATGAACATCCACAAACAGCAATGATGCATGGTCCTCCTGCTGCTGCTTCAGAGCTCTGGGGAGTGCAGACCTGGGTATTACCAATGTGAACACTTGAATAGCATTTCATGCTCCTTCAAGACAACCAGATCTCAGGGCTTTTAGTTTCAAAGAAGCCACTGTACTGGCTCTAGGGAAGAACAGTAAATGGGAAACAGTGACTGCCAGCCTTGCAGGGGTGTGGGGGCAAACCTGGAGTGTCTGTGTCAAAAGATGAATGGGAAGAGTGCAATTGCCCAAGCCAAAGCTTCAATTAGGAGAGCAAGATCAGTTCTTTACTGCATGCTTGCATGAAAATCATTTGGGATCTCCTTTTTTGTATCTCATGCAGAAACAGGGGGCTTAATAATTCAGTGCTTCCTAAAAACACGTTGGGATGTAGCTCTGTAGTGGTTCACAATGAAGCAGACAGCCTGCTTTGTCACTGCCAGCCCTGGTGACCCTACAAGGGACTCTAGTGTATCCCATGCCTGTTTTGCCTCCAAGCAAAGCTTGGATTTGCCTATGAGTTGTGCAATAAATACAAGAGTAATAAAATGGACAATTAAACTGGTCACTTTGGAGGATATGCTCATGGTTTCGCACATCGGTCCTGTACCTCTTGCTCCCAAGGCTTGTCACTCATCATGAAATATTTCAATGGAAAAACTCAGAAACCATGTTATATGTGAATCAAATTGCATCAGATCATCAAGAATTCTGGTGGCAAGAGCAAGGCAAAAGCCTTTTGCCGCTCACTTTAGGCTATCCTGGATTTCTGCAGCTCTTTGTGAAAGCTGCTGTAGGCAGAGTGTTTGTAGTTGTTTGAGGCTGTTATGAGAGATACGAGGAACAGTGTGCAGGGCTCTCCTGGCTGAAATCTGTTTGTCCAAGCCCAGGGACACGGTGCCGGCAGAAGCGAAGCGGCTCCGCTCCCAGCCCGAGAGTGTGTGAGCTGAGCCACAGCGGGGAGAAAAGAACCGAGGGGCTCCAGTCCAGCTGCTTCACCTGCCGTGGCTGCTCCCCAGAGCTCTGCCATTGGGAGAAAGTCAGTGCTGGACAAGCCCCTGAACATTCATTGCTGCCGGAACTACTCCGTGATGGCTCCTGTTCTTCCTGAGGGAGAACCCGGCGCCATCTTGGAACGCGAGTCCTGGGGGGATTTTCCTCTGGCATTTTGGGTCTTTGTTCCAGTGGAAGACGGTGAGGTCTGGCAGTTTGATATCTAGAAGTCACTGCCTTTGTTCTTGCTTTGTAGGCATTCTGTTTGTTAATAAGCTGTTGGTTTCCTTCCGCTTTCATCTATTAGTATTAATTTCCTATTGCTGGAAGTGGATTGTTGGAACACATTAGAGGAGACGACTTATTACAGAGTGTTGGATTTAAGTTGTCTCCAACTGTGTGAGACAGATGGCTTCACACAGGAGCATCCCCAAAGCTGCTGAGGGGAAGGCACAGAGGGAGACAAACCCAGTATTTCTGAGGGAAATTCCTTGACACCAAACCAACCTGAGTCATCAAACAGCTGACCTGACCTTTCAAGACATGGGCCAAAGGGGAAACCTTTCAGGGTGTTTGTTCCAGGCCGGGCTATGCCCAAGGCAAAGGTGTGTCAGTGCCCTGGGCTCCTTCTCTCCTCATTGTGTCTGGCACTCACAGGAGCCCAGAGCTCCTGCAGGAACCATCCCAGCACTCAGTGGGAGCAACTTGTGTCCAGTGCTCACACAGAGCTGTGGTGTCCAGCACCGCAGCTCATTGGAATGAGGAAGTGTTCCAGCCCTCTTGGAAGGAGCTAAGGAGCTTTGGCCTTTAGATCAGATCCTTCCCAGCTCATGATTTGCTGCCGTGGGAGAGCTTGTTGCTTGTTGCTGCTTGTGGCAACACTTGTTTCACAGCTGACAGCCCTGCTCTGCTGGCCAGCAGCCATTGCAGGAGCTTGTGCTGGTGACATTGAACATTTCAGATCTTCCTAAGGAAAGCTCAGGGCAGAACTTGTCAAAAGAGCACTGCCTGGGCAGTGGCTTTGACATTAAATCTTTCTTCTGTGCTCCATGTCACACACAGTAAACATTTGAGGAAGCAAATTTGCTGCTCCAGAAATTCCTCAAATCAGTCAGTTAAACCGGAACAGAACATGATCTGGGATGTGTAATCTCAGTTTAATTTTTTGAGCAGAAAGCTGCAGGAGCACTGTTTATTAGCTGTGTGTCTAACCTAAGTGACCTTGCCACCAAGAACTTAGTAAAGAGGGGAGAGATGGAATAAGCAGCACAAGGATCTGCATTGTGATTCTCCCACAGGCCTGAGGACAGGGCCCACTTCCACTGGGCCTTGGCTTTTTACCCTCCATCAAAACTTGGTGCTTCAGATTGTGGTGGTGAATGGGCCCGGCCTCGTGCGGCCCCAGGGTGATCTGGGAAACGCTTGTCAGGCCTGGGCCTTGCTGAACAGCCCCTGGGCTCAGCTCCTGCTGAGCTTATCAGGGACACGGAGCGCTCCCAGGAACCTGTGCCGCCTAACGAGCTCCTGGGGTGTCAGGGAACAGCCTTGCAAACCACTTTTCTTGCCTGAATGGCACGGCATCCTTCTCCTCCCACTTTGCTAGACAGGCTGCTGGCCCCCAGTGCGGCCACGAGGAAGCATTTTATGGCTGAGGCCCACTCTCTTGTGGCCCATAAAGAGCGCTCCAATGGAGGCCCTTGGAGCTCTCCTGGAGCACAGTGGCTGCCAGCAGCAACCTCCCTCTGAGTGGGGCCTCTCAGGGGCAGCGAGCTCTCAAGTTTGCTGCACTGGCAGGATCACTGCTCAGCAATGGATCCTGGGCCAACAGCCCCACTCCTGGAGGCTCCAGTCTAACCACCACAGTTAAGCTGGAGTGCTGTTAAGCTTTTAGGCTATATTCCTTTTTAGCCTTGTCCTTTCTGTACTTTTGTGAAGAGCACCTAAACACACACACACACACACATGCACACAAACACTTCTCAGAATGTTTCTTGTTTGATTGACAGAAATTTGTTTGTTGCTATTGGTATTTTTTTCCTTGTTGTACCTTAAACGACCTGTAAGCAATAGTGTGAATGTTGCCAATGATTTTTTTAGAGGGTAGCTCAGATCCAACCTCACCTCTGTGTAAGGCTCAGCCATGTTCAGCTACTGCTTAATATTCAATCTGGTTTTTACTGAACCTTGCCGGGGAATTTTTAAGCAATTTTAGATAGTTGTTTGTAACAAGCCTTGGGAGCATGAGGGGCAGAGTTGACACTGGAAAGCAGGAGAGTCATTCCAAAGGGATGAGTTTCACTGTCCATTCTATTCTATTTCTTTCACTCTAATAAGCCAAGCCAAGCTTTTCTTGCAGGCAGAGTGTGTGTAGGATACACTAAAGCATTGTGCCATGGCTCTGGGATGAATGGTACCCAGGCTGGAGTGTAAATAGATTTGAGGCACCCTTGTCACTTGTTATTGGCCTCAGAGTCCACTCATCCTTCTACAAACAACTTGCAAACAACACAGCTGGACTGCTGTCCTGGGTACATATATATACAGATGGCTTTTCCAAAGCAGTTCACTATTTCCCAGTTAAATACACAACCTCCTCTTACCTATGGAATTGTGACTGAAGACACCTGAGAGCCAGATCTGTGTGAGATTGCAAAGGAGCAAAGCTTGGCCATTTGGGCACACTTGTCTTTGTTTCTTTGCTCAGGCCTTTGGTGAGCACAGAACACATCTAGGTAGAAAACTTTTGTCTGTACAGGACTTTGCATCCATTGTGCCCCAAACATGTCAATAAGTGGCCCTGTTACAATGACAAGTTAAAATAGCAGCACAAATGTCACAAAGAAAACATGGCAAAAGAGGAAAGGGAGAAGCCCGGTAAGGAAAGGACATGGTGAGGCACCGGCACATTGAATGAGCTGCACTCCATAACCTCTAGGCTAGCAGGCCCTGATCTCACATTCTCTTTGGTTTATGTAAATTGATATATTTTTTAGGTTTTCAAATCATCAAAATAAAATATATACCATAAAAAATGTCATCAAAATTTAAGGATATAATCATAACACATTTATTCAAAACTATCAGACCATATATACATCTCTAACTATGAAACCGAAACAAAAATTCAAGTCTTCAAACACTCTATGGACAGCCAGCAGCTTCTTCCTGAGCTTAGGGGATAGAGAGCTGTTCTGGATGGGAGGGAAGGAGAACATTGCAAGTGTCCAGAGAAAACTTCTTGGTAAGACTGCAGGCAGTCAGATCTGCAAAGGGGAGACACAAAATGTGACAGAGGCTTGAATGCAAGCCTAAAGCATCTGAAGCTCCATATTTCATGGGACATATTCCTTGGAAACAGCTGCACAGAGAAACATACTCCTGCTGGCAGACACTTGAGGCAGGCCAGGGGAAAACCCTGAGCCACTTCCCCAGAGCTGCCGCAGGCACAGCCTGGCCTCTGGGCTGCCCTGGGACAGCAGGGAGCCCAGAGCCCTGTGCTCTCCAGCAATGGCTCAGCTGCACATGCACCCTGCTGCTCCTCTCCCTGCCCCACAGCTCAGCAGCCCTACAGCTCCAGGGGCACTGGCAGCAGCACAGCTCCTTGCGGGGGGCACATGCAGGGCACAGCTGTTCCCTGCACAGCCTCTCTGCGCTGCCACAAGACCCTTTCACCGAACAGAGAGTAGCTCAGATCCAACCTCACCTCTGTGTGAGGCTGAGTCATGTTCACCTAACACCCTTCCTTAGGCATCCACAGCTCCTCTGGACAACTTGTTCCCAGTGCCTCACCTGCCTCACTGTTGAGAATTTCTTCCAAGAAAATTGCAAAGAGAGTAAAAATGTTTCTGTAAATACATCAGCAATGAATGGAGGTCTAAGGAGAAGCTCTGTCTTCTCCTGGACATGGGGGGAAACATGGAACAGAGGTTGAGAAAAAGACTGAGAACTGAATGCACTCTTCCCTGGGTAAAAACTGTCAGGATGGCTGGGCCCAGGGAGTGGTGGAATTCAGTGGAATTAAATCCAGCTGGCACCTGGTCACAAGGGGTGTTCCCCAGGTTTCAGCACTGGGGCTAGGTGTGATTCACATCTTTGTCAATGATGTGGAGGGGAGAATCAAGGGCACCTCAGGCAGCTTACAGACAATGCCAAGCTGGGTGGGAGTGTTGATCTGCCGGAGGGCAGGAAGTCTCTGCAGAGAGGTCTGGACAGGCTGGATCATGGGCTGAGGCCACTTGCATGAGGTTCAACAAGGTGCAGTGCCCCATCCTGCCCTTGGGCCACAGCAGCCCCATGGAAGGCCACGGGCTGGGGGCAGAGTGGCTGGAAAGGCGCCCAGCAGAGGAGGACCTGGGGGTGCTGGTTGGCAGTGGCTGAACGTGAGCCAGGTGTGCCCAGGTGGCCAAGAAGGCCAATCCTGTCCTGGGTGATGCTTCAGTGGTGGCCTTGGCAGTGTCAAGGGTCTCAGGTTATTGGAAGGACTCGATGACCTAAATGGTCTTTTCCAATGGAAACAGTCTGCAATTCTAAACCTCCATTTGTGCTTTTGAAGGATGCAGTCCCAAATAGACCTGCATGTGTGTTTTTAAGGGATTTAACATTCACTTCTCCTTGAAAGTAATAGGAATCAGGTGTTAAATGGCCTCAAAACACTTCTATTCCTTGATCTTAAGCTGTGTGTTTGAATTGAGGGGCTTTTGTTGGACCATGGGATAAATGCAGGCACTTCAGCTGTAAGGGTACTTGTTTAATCTACTTTTCTCTTTCCTTTCCCCAGTGGGGGCAGATTTGGGAGTATTTGTCTTGTGCTTTGACTTCTGGCTCAGACTTGCTCATGGAGGTGTTGTAAAATCTTATCTACCCCTTTGTAGTGAAAATTGCTTGTGGACTGCTGGGAATTGGTAGAGACAAGGCTTACAAGGCAGTCCCCAGTATGATTAGCCCAGTGTCCCTGCTTAAATCCAGGTATGCTTGTATTAAAAACGAACTGAGTATTCCAACTCCCCCGTCCCCTGCTCTTTTTAAAAAAAATTTGTAGCTCTTGGGGCAAGTCCTGTGTGCCATTCCAACTCTTTGTTATCAAATGTGTGAAGTGATGCTGCTGCTGTAGCAGCAGTCTGAGTTCAGTGGGAACAAGCCCAAAGCACTGGGTCCCACAGCAGTGGGCACGGTGGGAGACTTGCTCTGCTGCTGTGGCCATCCAGCCATGGGGAGAGCAGCTGCTGGGGCTTCCCCCATTCTGCCAACAGCAGTCTGCCTCCAACATGTGGCCATGACTTTGCCAGAATGTGGAAAACACATTGTTTGAATGTATTTTGATGTGTTCTGATGTGACAGTTTTCACAGGGGTTCTTGGATGAGGGAAGAGACAAGAATGTTGACTCCATGTTCAGAAGGCTTGATTTATTATTTTATTATATATATATATATTACTTTATAACTATACTAAGAAGAAATAGAAGGAAAGGTTTTCTCTCAGAAGGTAGCTAAGCTAAGAATAGAAAAGGAAAGAATGAATAACAAAGATCTGTGGCTCGGACAGAGAGAGAGCCAGTTCTGCTGTGAGTGGTCACTAAATCAAAGCATCCACATGAGACCAATCACGAACCCACCTGTTGCATTCCACAGCGGCAGATAATCATTGTTTACATTTTGTCTCTGAGGCCTCTTAGCTTCTCAGAAGGAAAAATCCTAAAGAAAAGGATTTTCACACAAAGATGTCTGTAACATTCTGACATCACCTGAGTGGAGCAGTTTGGTGGGCAGGATGCCCAGTGTGCAAGGCTCCTGGCAGGGATCAGTGGCTGGCACAGGCACTGGCAGTGTTATTTTCCCAGGCAGGCTCCTGATCCAGCTGTGGGGGAAGGCAGCAGCAGCTGGATCAGCAGCAGCAGCAGCAGCACGTGGAGGAGACGCTCATCTGGACAGAGCCCGTCAGCCCCATGGCTCCCCCCATGGCAGCGAGGGATGATCCCGCCGCAGGGGAAGGGCTGCAGCAGCCTGGAGACTCCTTCAGCCAGGACTTGTTGCAATCTCCCTCCTGCAGCTGTGCCTGGAGCACGTTGGCCTGCAGGGGTGCTGCAGGGTCCCAGCAATGCTGCTGGGCTCAGGGGGCAGAATGTGTACAAAAGCTGATTATATCAGCCCACTGACACTGGGGGCATCTAATGCAGACTTTGAATAGATAGGAGAGATGAGACTTGAAGAATTAATTTTGCAGATGCAGAAATAGGGACCAGACCCACAGGTCCCATGGCTCAGGCTTAGTTCATCCAAATCAAGGATGGTTAGTTTGATCTGCTCTGTTGAGGAGAGATTTAGAATGACCTGCCCCGTGCTATTTCCATTAAGAAAATTTGGAATTGTCAGGAACTGCCAGGATCAGAAATGTTTTGAGGCAGATCATGTTTATGGGTGTCTCTGCAATAAAGAAAGAAGAGGATAAAGCCCTGGAACAATGAAGTGGAGCAAAAAGGAACATACAGCTCTTGGCCTACTGAGTTTTGGGGCCATCCACCGGGGAGTGCAAAGCTGCTTCTACTTCCACTGCCCAGTGCCATTGTTTGTGTCTCACCACTTTGTGTGATGTGAAGACAATGAAACAAAATCCAACACCAACAAGCTGCAACCCAGAACTGAGTGGGAATTACAAAATAAAAGACCTTGAAAAGAAGCTTTGGAGAGGGTCTACATCCTAGGCAGTGTGAAAGCCTCAGGCCTGGCCAGGTTGGGCTTAGGGCTGGCTGCCCTAGGGAAGGGAATGGAATGGAAGGGGATGGAGTTGGGGTGGGGTTTTGCAGCCATGGAAACGAGAGAAGCATGGGCAGCGTGTCACAAAGGGGCAGCCCCAGGCTGGGCTGGTGCAGGTTGTGCTGGACACGGCCCCAGCGGCAGCAGACGCGTCTGGCTCTGCCTCTGTGTGCCGAGCGCTGGCGATTGGAGTCACCCGGCCTTGTTCTGAGGCTGGGTACCGAGCTCCCGTCGCTGCCAACTCCGAGAGCCATTCCAGATTCAAACCCTGACACTTCTGCCTGGCAGAAGCACGGGTTTGAAGATGGATTTCACCAGAAAAGGAAAGACCACTGAAGGAAAAGGTGTGGATAGAAGGGAACTAAAAGGCTGGAGTAAATGGAAAGAAAGTCCCCCTGATTTCAGGGAAAACTTGTCCATGGTGTCAGTGGTGGCTCTGTGTCAGAGTAGGTGCCTGACAGCTACAGATGATCCTGCAAGGACACCCATGGCATCACAACATTGTCTCATTAGTTTATGCTGTTTTCTCCTTTTTGACAGAGGCCAAATGACTCCTTCTGTCTGCCAGGACAGGGACTGTGGCCACAGCTGACCCCAAATTGGACATGGTCATGAGATTCAAATCCTGTTGCTTTCTCTCCCATCAATGTCTGGTCTCACTATAGATAAATGTTGTGTTCTTCCTCTGCTTGCTGATTGGGTCCAACATTGAGGATGGTATTAGGGTGTTACAGAAACATCAATAAGGCCTGCCTGCTTGCAGAGAGATCTTTGTGGTTTTCAGAGCTAGCAGTCACAGCTGTGTGGGTTTCTCTTGTGGATTCAGACAAGGCCAACCTCAAGAAAGAATCTTTTTTTCCCCTCTTACCATTGCAGCCTTCCATCTTTCCTTTCAAACTTGCTAACTGAATACAGTTCAGAGGAATTAAACACAGGCTAGTTCTGGGAAAAATAAAACCAAAGAAATTGTCTCAAAAATGAAGAAAACCCTTGACTGTCTCACCCATTAGAGATGTTGATGAAAAAGTGGGAGTTCACTGAACTCACTTCTTGCCTTGTGAGCATGGCTCAGCCTCACACAGAGGTGAGGCTCCTGTGTCCTCCCTGCTGTCCCAGGGCAGCCCAGAGGCCAGGCTGTTCCTGTGGTAGCTCTGGGGAAGTGGCTCAGGGTTTTCTCTCGGCCTGATTAAAGGGTCTGCTGGCAATGACCATGTTTCTCTGTGCAGCTGTTTAGAAGCTTCCAAGGAATCTGTCCCATGAAATACGGAGCTTCCAATGCTTTAGATTTGCATTGCAGGCTCTGATACATTTTGTGTCTCCACTTTGCAGGCCTGACTGGCTACCCTCTTGCCAAGAGGTTTTCTCTGGCCAGTCCATCCATGCTCCTTCCCTCCAAGCTGTTGCCTCCCATCCAGAAGAGCTTTCCTGCTACCAAGGCAAGCAAGATGTGCTACGGAGAGCAGGAGAGTGGGAAACCTGGCAGCGGCTTGGATGAGGAGAGTAGAATGAAAAAGGCAATCACTTCAGAGGAAAAAGAATGTAAGGTAAGGAGAGCCAGTAAAGTCCAGTGTGGTAAATTTTCAGTTTATGTGCTGTTGGCAGAGCTCTGAGACTTTTTGCCCTGACAGGAACAGACCCTTCTAACAGTCAAGTTAGAACAGGTCCTGATTTGGCTCTTTAGCTGGGATATCCCAGAAATGCTGGGATACTAAGGATGGGTGTGCATCTACCCCAGTGCCTCCAGCCCCATTCCTGGCCATGGCATGGGGGCCCTGGAGCAGCTTGGGCAGGCAGAGAGCTTGCAGAGAGCAGCAGGGCAGGGAGCTCTGCTCAACTTGCTAAATGCCAGTGAGCCTGAGCTGATGGATGTGTGGGAGCTGGAGAGCAGGGAGCATGCCGAGAGCTCAGCAGCATCTGGGCTCAGAGGCTGCTGGGGAACTGTAGGAGGGAAGGGCAGCAGCAGAAGAAATGAGGGCCTTGAGAAAAGCAGGTTTTGGCATCCTGCAGAATGGCTTTGTGGGGCCATGGGTGGAGATCAGCAGTGGCTGTGAGCCACCTTAGGGGCAGGGAGAGAACAGTGATCTAAAGCCACAGCCATGCCATCCAAAAGGCCAGGGGAGGCAGTGGCACCCCAGAACATCATGATGTTAATGGGAATGTAGGTGCATTGGAGAGGAGAGGGCAGGAGGGAAGAGGTGTCAAATGTGGGACATGATCTGTCCCTCACCACGTCCCTTTGCATTCCTCGTGCTGGGCCAATCTGCTCCATCAGTTTGACTTGTTTATTCCTGGCAAGTCCCAGTTGAGGGAAAATGTAAATGTCCTGAGGGAGGACTGGGGCAAGGCTGGATGCCTGATCTGAGCACTGTGTTCTACTTTTTCCAGGCTTCCTTGCCATATCCCAGTGGTGGGGAAATGAAGAAGGCATCATTGGGACTGCCTTTGATCCCCCCAATATGCATGGCAGGAAGTCTCAATGTTGGCAGTGCTGCGGGATCTGTCCAAAGCTCTCCCCAGGTGGATTTGCAGGAGTCCTGGGAGATGAGGTAAGTCAAGGGGTGTGCTGCTCCAGTGTGATGTTCACCTCACTTTTCCCATCTCCTATGGACATTTTGCACAGTCTCCCATTCCGGCAAGCCTCTGTGTATTCAGCATTTTGCTCATCCAATGTCAAACCCAACAGCAACGCCCCAAGAGCAGAGGTGGTGTTGGGGAAGAGAAGGCAGGGCTTCAAAGCACCTCCAGAAGGGTCCTCTGCTGGATTTGGCTCTTGATTACCTCTGTAATTTTTGTGGGGTCATTTGGGAACTGTTTTGCATGGGCCTGGATCCTGCAGAACTTTGGATGCTGAGATCCTTGACTGTTAAATTTTCCAGCCAGGAGAATATGCATGGGCAAATGTTGGCTCCTGGAGAGGTGTCTGCAAATTCAGGTGCTGCTTCTGTAATCATCAGGTGGAATTTCTCTGTGCCTTGGCCTCCCCTGTGAAATGAGATCCCTGATAAGTTTTGGGATGGAGATGTATAATCTGATTGATGTTTAATGTTTAGATCTGGCTTAAGATCAAAGAGAGCAAGGTGATAGAGAAGAGTTAAGAGACTGTACCTGATGGAAAGATATTGGCTTGGATATGTGTGATAAAATGAAGCTGTGAAGCTTATCCAAGTGATAACCATAAAGAGGGAGGCACAGAAGTATCATTCCAATTGAAAATCCTTGGCAGGGCTTTGAAAGTGCAATGTGAATATTCCTCCCTAGCGGCTGAGTTGGAAAAAGCCATTGTGTTCTGGAAAGAGCCAGGAGGTGTAAAATCATTCTCAGGAGACAGCAGTGCTCTGCCCACGTGTAGCAGGAGGCTGTCACCAGGGTGAGGCACGAGCAGGCCAAGTCAAACTTTGTGAGAAGTACAAAAGTAGCCCTCCATCCAAACTGGTATCTGAGCCCAGCAGCTCTTGCTGCTTCAGAGAGGCTGCAGGAGCCACTGGGCTTCAAAAGCAGAGGCAGCAGAATTGGGGAGTTCTGGTGCAAGTTGAAGAATGACTGATGTGTTTCAACCAGAGCTTGACCAGCTCTGTGTGACTGCAGCAACTGAAAGCTTAAGGACAATTAATCAGCTTTGCATCCTTTTGGGTTTATGTGTTGCATCCCCTACTTCATAGAAGTGTCCATGCTGAGAAGGTTTGCTTCCTTTCATGGTACACCCATTCCCTCCCTTCTCTTTCTACCTCCTCATATGTTCTTTGTCCTCCATTTCCTCCAGGCCAAGATCCAGCAGCAGAAGACAAGAGAAATCCTGTGAACATCCAAGTATGTGCAGGGCATGTCTTTCCTAAAACAGCCATTGCTATCTGATCTCAGAGGTTACATTTGGAATACTCAGCTGAAACTCATTGTTTAAAAATTTCTTTGAATTTGTTTCAATTCCTTGATGGGCTTAGTGGATTCTCCCAGAGGCCAGTCCCTGGGTGCGTTCTCTTGTGGAGCAGTGAAAATTGCTCTATTGTGAAGTGTTGACTGGCAGGAGCTGGAGTGGTAACTTGGGGTCCTGGAAATGCTGTGCAGGAAAAGAAAACATTTCCTCTCCATCGTGCACATGCCTTTTATCTACCTGCAGCCTTTATAAGGTCAGAATTAGTAGAGAAAATGAAGGCATTTAGCAGGATTTGAGGAATGTTCCGAATCCTTCCGGCTGCTCTAGTAATAGAAAAGCTTTCCTTGGGGCTGTTTCTGATCTGAACCCTATGAGATGTGAAGGAGATTCATGGACATTGCCTGCTTTTGCTCTGGGAGGAATAGGGAAACCTCCTATGATAGAAAGTCCTTTTGACATTTCCAATGAAGGAGAAGGAGACTTCCAAACGGATGCAGCCAAGGCAGGGTGTGAGTTTGTCATCCTCTGACAGCACAGGCCCAAAGCCACCTCTGGCAGGTTCACAGTGACAAATCTCTTCCCTGGCTGTCTGTGCCTGTGTCAGTGTTGCAGGCTGAGGCTGGGGCAGGAGATGCCTTGTGCCTTGTGCCTGTCCCTGCCTTGCCTGATCCCTGACAAGTGGAATTGTGCCAGACAAAATGCAGTTTCTGGTGCATCTGGGACAGGCAATGCTGTTGAAAGCCTCATTGACACTGTTGTTGTTCCTTTGGCATCTCTGGGCGTGTAATGAAAGGAGAGATGGGACTTGGAGAAATAATTCTGCTGATGCTGAGGAAGGGATCAGATCTCCTGGTTCCTTGGCTTAGGGTTAGTTTATTCAAATCCTGGGTATGGCCCCTTTGGAATGATTCCTTCATTGCTGGTATGCAACTGGAATGCTGAATGCAGCTAGGGAGAAGTACTGCTCATTGAAGAAGTTAAATTATTTTCTGGAATAATTCTGGACTAGGAATGACTTCTGTCATTAATCCATGGCTTTCTAACTTTTATTACTGACTGGGACATTTTACAGAGGGCAAGAAATCCCATTTTTAGACAGGATTTCCTCTCACGGTGCTTGGCTGCCACATGATTTAATCCTTTGAGAAGCCATGTAAAGAATTAGCTCTCCTAGTTCCAAAAGCTGTGTTGGGGAGTATTTCAGAATGGCTGGCCATCAGCTCTTTCCATTAAGGACATTTTGAATTGACAGTATTAGCCAAGATCAAAATTGTTTTGAGATTGGTTGTGTTTATTTTGGTTTGGGTGTCTGTGCTGAAAAGAAAGTAGAGAATAAACCCCTAGAACAATTCAGCACAGCAAAAGAGGAATGTTTGCATGCTCAGAGAGCCTACAGCTTTTGGCCATCTGAATTCTGGGGACATCTACTGGGGAGTGCCAAGCTTCTTTTACTTCCACTGCCCAGTGCCATTGTTTGGGTCTCACCACTTTGTGTGATGTGAAGAGAATGAAACAAAATCCCACACCAACAAGCTGCAACCCGCAATTGAGTGGGAATTACGGAATGAAAGGCCTTGCAAAGTAACTTTGGAGAGGGTCTACATCCTAGGCAGTGTGAAAGCCTCAGGCCTGGCCAGGTTGGGCTTAGGGCTGGCTGGCCTAGGGAAGGGAATGGAAGGGGATGGAGTTGGGGTGGGGTTTTGCAGCCATGGAAACGAGAGAAGCATGGGCAGCGTGTCACAAAGGGGCAGCCCCAGGCTGGGCTGGTGCAGGTTGTGCTGGACACGGCCCCAGCGGCAGCAGACGCGTCTGGCTCTGCCTCTGTGTGCCGAGCGCTGGCGATTGGAGTCACCCGGCCTTGTTCTGAGGCTGGGTACCGAGCTCCCGTCGCTGCCAACTCCGAGAGCCATTCCAGATTCAAACCCTGACACTTCTGCCTGGCAGAAGCACGGGTTTGAAGATGGATTCTACTAGACAAGGAAAGACAACTGAAGGAAAAGGTGAAGATTGAAGGGAGCTTTAGGGCTGCTGAGCTGTGGGGCAGGGAGAGGAGCAGGAGGGTGCATGTGCAGCTGAGCCCTTGCTGGAGAGCACAGGGCTCTGGGCTCCCTGCTGTCCCAGGGCAGCCCAGAGGCCAGGCTGTGCCTGTGGCAGCTCTGGGGAAGCGGCTCAGTGTTTTGCACTGGCCTGATTCAAGTTGGTACCATTCAGAGCATTTTTCCCTGTTCAGCAGTTTAGAAGTTTCCAAGGAATCTGTCCCATGAAATACAGAGCTTTAGGTTTGCATTGCAGGCTCTGATACATTTTGTGCCTCCACTTTGCAGGCCTGACTGGCTATCCTCTTGCTAAGAAGTTTTCCCTGGCAAGTCCATCTATGCTCCTTCCCCCCAAGCCTTTGCTTCCCTTCCCCAAGAGCTCTCTTTCTCCCATGGCAAGCAAGATATGGAGTAGAGAGCAGGAGACTGGGAAACCTGGCACTGGCTGTGAGGAAGAGATTAGAAGGAAAGGGCTCACTTCAGAGGGAAATGGATGTAAGGTAAGGAGACCAAGCAAAGTCCAGTGTGGTAAATTTTCAGTTTGTGTGTTGTTGGCAAAGCTCTGAGATTTTTGCTCTGATAGGAACCGACCCTTTCAGTCAAGTTAGAACAGGTCCTGATTTGGCTCTTCAGCTTGGCCAGAAATGATGGGATACCTAGGATGGGTGTTCATCTACCCCAGTGCCTCCAGCCCCATTCCTGGCCATGGCATGGGGGCCCTGGAGCAGCTTGGGCAGGCAGAGAGCTTGCAGAGAGCAGCAGGGCAGGGAGCTCTGCTCAACTTGCTAAATGCCAGTGAGCCTGAGCTGATGGATGTGTGGGAGCTGGAGAGCAGGGAGCATGCCGAGAGCTCAGCAGCATCTGGGCTCAGAGGCTGCTGGGGAACTGTAGGAGGGAAGGGCAGCAGCAGAAGAAATGAGGGCCTTGAGAAAAGCAGGTTTTGGCATCCTGCAGAATGGCTTTGTGGGGCCATGGCTGGAGATCAGCAGTGGCTGTGAGCCACCTTAGGGGCAGGGAGAGAACAGGGATCTAAAGCCACTGCCATGCCATCCAAAAGGCAGTGGCAACCCATAACATCTTGATGTCAAACATGTGAATGGCAGTTGGCGATGTAGCCATATTTCCCGGGAAATGAGAAAGCTTGGAAATGTGGGACATGGTTTCTCCCTCAACAGTTCTCTTTCCATTGCCCATCCTCTGCCAATCTGCTCCATCAGTTTGAATTGTTTATTCCTGCACGGTCCCAGTTGAGGGTATATCTATGTCTTGAGGCATGAATGTGGGCGAGGCAGGATGCTTGATCTGAGCACTGTGTTTTATTCCTTCCAGACCTCCTTGCCATATCCCAGTGGTGGGGAAATGAAGAAGGGGGCATTCGGAAAATCCTTGATCCCCCCAATATGTAAGGCAGGAAGTTTCCCTCTTGACAATGCTGTGGGGTCTCTGCCAAGCTCTCCCCAGGTGGATTTCCAGGAGTCCCAGGAGATGAGGTAAGCCAAGGTGTCTGCTGCTCCAGTGTGCTGTTCACCCTCACTTTTCCCATCTCCTGTGGTGATTTTGCACAGTCAGCTGTTCCATGTATTCAGGCAAACCTGGGTGTATTCAATATTTTGCCCATCTATGATTATCCAGCACGATGTCAAACCCAACAGCAATGCCCCAAGCCCAGAGGGGGTGGTGGGGAAGAGGAGGCAGGGCTTGAAAGCATTCTCAGGATGGGTCCCCTGCTGGACTTGGCTTTTATTAGAGCCTGAGCTTGGCCTGCTCTGGGTGACTGCAGCAAATGAAAGCTTAAGGAGGACAATTAATCAGCTTTGCATCCTTTTGGGTTTATGTGTTGCATCCCCTCCTTCATAGAAGTGTCCATGCTGAGAAGGTCTGCTTCCTTTCATGGTACACCCATTCCCTCTCTTCTCTTTCTACCTCCTCATATGTCCTTTTTACTCCGTTTTCTCCAGGCCAAGATCCAGCAGCAGAAGCCAAGGGAAGTCGTCTGAACATTCCGGTAGGTACAGCGCATGTCGGTTCTAAATTGACCATTGCAATCTTGACTTAGAGGTGACATTTGGCAAGTTTGGTTAAAACCCATTCTTTCAACAATTTCCTTAAAATTCATTTCAATTCCTTGACAGGCTCAGTGGACTCTCCCAGAGCCCAGTCACTGCGAGTGTTCTCTGGTGTTGCAGGGAAAATTCCTCCATTGTGAAGTGTTGAGTGGCAGGAGCTGGAGTGGTACCTTGGGGTCCTGGAAATGCAGCGCTGAAAAGAAAACATTCCTCTCCATCCTGCACATGCCTTTTATCTCCCTGTAGCATTTGTGTGTCAAAATGAGACTAGAAAAGGAAGGCATTTAGCAGGAATTGAGGAATGTTCCCACTCCTTTCACCTGCCCTTGAAGGAGAAAAGCTTTCCTTGGGGCTGTTTCTGAGCTGAATCCTATGAGATGTGAAGGAGATTCATGGACATTGCCTGCTTTTGCTCTGGGAGGAATAGGGAAACTTCCTATGATAGAAAGTAATTTTGACATTTCTAATGAAGGAGAAGGAGACTTCCAAGTGGATGTAGCCAAGGCAGGGTGTGAGTTTGTCATCCTCTGACAGCACAGGCCCAAAGCCACCTCTGGCAGGTTCACAGTGACAAATCTCTTCCCTGGCTGTCTGTGCCTGTGTCAGTGTTGCAGGCTGAGGCTGGGGCAGGAGATGCCTTGTGCCTTGTGCCTGTCCCTGCCTTGCCTGATCCCTGACAAGTGGAATTGTGCCAGACAAAATGCAGTTTCTGGTGCATCTGGGTCAGGCAATGCTTTCAAGTTGAAAGCCTCATTGACACTGTTGTTGTTCCTTTGGCATCTCTGGGCGTGTAATGATAGGAGAGATGAGACTTGAAGAAATAATTCTGGTGTTGCAGAAAAACCGACCAGATCCCCTGGTTCCTTGACTTAGCGTTAGTTCTGCTAAATCCTGGGTATGGCCCCTTTGGAATGATTCCTTCATTGCTGATCTGCAGCTGGAATGCTGAATGCAGCTAGAGATTGGTGTTGCTCTACAAAGGAGTTGTCAGTTTTGCTGGCTTAATTCTGGACTCGGAAGGACCTATCTCATTGATCCTTACCTTTCCATCTATATTACTGACCGGGACCTTTTACAGAGGGAAAGAAATCTGTTTTTACATCGGTGTTCCTCTCTAACAGCTTGGATGCCACATGATTTTATCCTTTCTGAAACCATGTAAAGAATTAACTCTCTGAATGTTAACAGCTCAGCTGGAGAGTATTTCACAATGACTTCCCCTCTGCGATTTCCATTAAAGACATTTTGAATTGTCAGTTTTAGCCAAGATCAGAAATGTTTTGAGGCAGGTCATATTTTATGTTGGGTTTAGTTGTGTCTGTGGGAAAGAAAGCAGGGAAAAACCCCATGGAAGAGTGAAGCAGAGCAAAAGTGGCAGTTTGCAATTGGATGGCCAGTTTTTTTTCCCTGTGATACAGACTCCTTGTATTTTGGGGGATATGTAATGTGGATTGCAAAGCTTCTTCCAACATGAGGAGCCATTGTTCATGTGTCAGCACTTCCTCTGTTGTCAAGAGAAATAAAAGCAACAAACAAAACCTGACCCAGAACTGAGTGGGAGTTACAAAAACAAAGGCCACGAACAGTAGCTTGGGAAAGCAATTAATTCCTATGTGTAATTGTCAAATTCTGGACACCACTGGGGTTTGCCAACAGTTTAGATTGAAAGGGATTTCAAAGTAGTAGATGAGCAAGTAGCAACACATAAGCACAGCTGTAGAAGCTTTCTCTCTTGGCTTGCCAGCCCCATGCTGTTCAGAGGAATTGTAGTGAGGCTGGTTTCATGAAAAATCAAACCACAGCAATGTACTGAATAGTACAAAAACCTCTTGGATGCCTTATTCATGAGACGGATTGATTGTATTGGTGGGAGTTCACCCAACTCACTTCTTGACTTGTGAGCATGGCTCAGCCTCACACAGAGGTGAGGTTGGATCTGAGCTGCTCTCTGGTGGGTGGAAGGCTCTTGTGGCAGCGCAGAGCGGCTGTGCCCATTGGCAGGGAACAGCTCTGCCCTGCATGTGCCCCCCGCAAGGAGCTGTGCTGCTGCCAGTGCCCCTGGAGCTGTAGGGCTGCTGAGCTGTGGGGCAGGGAGAGGAGCAGCAGGGTGCATGTGCAGCTGAGCCATTGCTGGAGAGCACAGGGCTCTGGGCTCCCTGCTGTCCTAGGGCAGCCCAGAGGCCAGGCTGTGCCTGTGGGAGCTCTGGGGAAGTGGCTCAGGGTTTGCCCCTGGCCTGCCTCAATTGTCTGCCAGCAGGAGAATGTTTCCCTGTGCAGCTGCTTAGAAGTGTCCAGGAAGTCTGTCCCATGAAATACAGAGCTTCAGTTGCTTTAGATTTACTTAGTGGGCTCTGTTACGTTTTGTATCTCCACTTTGCAGGCCTGACGGACTCCAGTATTTCCAAGAGTCTTCCACCGACACTTCCCTCCTCACTGCTTCCATACAAGTCCTTGCCTCCCATCCCAGAGAGCTCTTCTCCCATCAAGCCAAGCAAGATGTTTGATGGAGGGAAGGGGAAAGATAGCAGAGGTGACAATGATATTGGAAGAAGCAGGCAGGAGCAGAATTCAGAGGGAAAAGGACATAAGGTAAGGACACCAAGCTCAGTCATGTATGGTAGATTTTCAGTTTATCCACAACATGTAGATGCCTGATGGAAATGTAGGCACCCATGCAGAGGAGAGAATGGGGTAGGAGAGAGGTGTCAAATGTGGGACACGGTCACTCTCTCTACTGTTCCCTTTGCATTGCCCATCCTCTGCCAATCTGCTCCATCAGTTTGATCTGTTTATTCCTGCCAGGCTCCAGTTGAGGGTATATCTAAATCTTGAGGCATGAATGTGCGCTAGGCTGGATGCTTGATCTCAGCACTGTGTTTTATTCCTTCCAGACCTCCTTGCCATATCCCAGTGGTGGGGAAATGAAGAAGGGGTCACTGAGACTACCTTTGATCCCCCCAATATGTAAGGCAGGCAGTCTCCCTCTTGACAATGCTGTGGGGTCTCTGCCAAGCTCTCCCCAGCTGGATTTGCAGGAGTCCCAGGAGATGAGGTAAGCCAAGGTGTCTGCTGCTCCAGTGTGCTGCTCACCCTCACTTTTCCCATCTCCTGTGGTGACTTTGCACAGTCAGCTGTTCCATGTATTCAGGCAGGCCTCTGTGTATTCAGTATTTTGCCCATCCAACGTCAAACCCATCAGGAAAGCCCCAAGCCCAGAGGTGGTGTTGGGGAAGAGGAGGCAGGGCTTGAAAGCATTCTCAGGATGGGT
Organism: Zonotrichia albicollis; assembly: GCF_047830755.1. Classification (NCBI taxonomy): domain Eukaryota; kingdom Metazoa; phylum Chordata; class Aves; order Passeriformes; family Passerellidae; genus Zonotrichia; species Zonotrichia albicollis. The sequence goes on along the minus strand of NW_027428331.1, from coordinate 156,026 downwards.
CCCCTGCTGGATTTGTCTTTTATAACAGCCTGAGCTTGGCCTGCTCTGGGTGACTGCAGCAAATGAAAGCTTAAGGAGGACAATTAATCAGCTTTGCATCCTTTTGGGTTTATGTGTTGCATCCCCTCCTTCATAGAAGTGTCCATGCTAAGAAGGTTTGCTTCCTTTCATGGTACACCCATTCCCTCTCTTCTCTTTCTACCTCCTCATATGTCCTTTTTACTCCGTTTTCTCCAGGCCAAGATCCAGCAGCAGAAGCCAAGGGAAGTCGTCTGAACATTCCGGTAGGTACAGCGCATGTCTGTTCTAAATTGACTATTGCAATCTTGACTTAGAGGTGACATTTGGCAAGTTTGGTTAAAACCCATTCTTTCAACAATTTCCTTAAATTCATTTCAATTCCTTGACAGGCTCAGTGGACTCTCCCAGAGCCCAGTCACTGCGAGTGTTCTCTGGTGTTGCAGGGAAAATTCCTCCATTGTGAAGTGTTGAGTGGCAGGAGCTGGAGTGGTACCTTGGGGTCCTGGAAATGCAGCGCTGAAAAGAAAACATTCCTCTCCATCCTGCACATGCCTTTTATCTCCCTGTAGCATTTGTGTGTCAAAATGAGACTAGAAAAGGAAGGCATTTAGCAGGAATTGAGGAATGTTCCCACTCCTTTCACCTGCCCTTGAAGGAGAAAAGCTTTCCTTGGGGCTGTTTCTGAGCTGAATCCTATGAGATGTGAAGGAGATTCATGGACATTGCCTGCTTTTGCTCTGGGAGGAATAGGGAAACTTCCTATGATAGAAAGTAATTTTGACATTTCTAATGAAGGAGAAGGAGACTTCCAAGTGGATGTAGCCAAGGCAGGGTGTGAGTTTGTCATCCTCTGACAGCACAGGCCCAAAGCCACCTCTGGCAGGTTCACAGTGACAAATCTCTTCCCTGGCTGTCTGTGCCTGTGTCAGTGTTGCAGGCTGAGGCTGGGGCAGGAGATGCCTTGTGCCTTGTGCCTGTCCCTGCCTTGCCTGATCCCTGACAAGTGGAATTGTGCCAGACAAAATGCAGTTTCTGGTGCATCTGGGTCAGGCAATGCTTTCAAGTTGAAAGCCTCATTGACACTGTTGTTGTTCCTTTGGCATCTCTGGGCGTGTAATGATAGGAGAGATGAGACTTGAAGAAATAATTCTGGTGTTGCAGAAAAACCGACCAGATCCCCTGGTTCCTTGACTTAGCGTTAGTTCTGCTAAATCCTGGGTATGGCCCCTTTGGAATGATTCCTTCATTGCTGGTATGTAACTGGAGTTCTGAATGGAGCTAGACATTTGTGTTGCTCCACAAAGGAGTTGTCAGTTTTGTTGGGCTAGGCATTACTTATCTCATTAATCCTTTCTTGTCTTGCCTTTGCTACTGATCAGGATACTCTACAGAGGGAAAGAAATTCATTTTGAAGACAGGGGTTCCTCTCTCACAGCTTGGATGCCACATGATTTTATCCTTTCTGAAACCATATAAAGAATTTAGTCTGAATGTTAAGATCTCAGTTGCAGAGTATTTCTTAATGGCGTGCACTCTCCAATTTCCAGTAAATATTTTTGAATTTTTTGGGTTTGGTTGTGTCTGTGGGAAAGAAAGCAGGGAAAGAACCACATGGAACAATTCAGCAGAGCAAAAGCAGCAATTTACAATTGGATGGCCAGTTTTTTTCTGTGGGACAGGGAGAGGAGCAGCAGGGTGCCTGTGCAGCTGAGCCCTTGCTGGAGAGCACAGGGCTCTGGGCTCCCTGCTGTCCCAGGGCAGCCCAGAGGCCAGGCTGTGCCTGTGGGAGCTCTGGGGAAGTGGCTCAGGGTTTTGCCCCTGGCCTGATTCAAGTCTCTGCCAGCAGCAGCATGTTTCCCTGTGCAGCTGTTTAGAAGTTTCCAGGAAGTCTGTCCCATGAAATATGGAGCTTCAGATGTTTTAGATTTACTTAGTGGGCTCTGTTACATTTTGTATCTTCACTTTGCAGGCCTGACTGACTCCAGTATTTCCAAGAGTCTTCCACAGACACGTCCCTCTTCCCTCCTTCCCTTCAAGCCCTTGCCTCCCATCCCAAAGAGCTCTTTTCCCAACAAGGCAAGCGCTATGTATGATGGAGAGAAAGAGAAAGGGAAAACTAGCACTGGCTACAATGATATCAGAAGAAGCAGCCAGGAGCAGAGTTCAGAGGGAAAAGGACATAAGGTAAGGAGACCAAGGACTAAGTCCTGTATGGTAGATTTTCAGTTTATGTGCTGTAGGCAGAGCTTGGAGAGCTTTTCCTGTTCTGTGAGCCCAGGGAAACAGCTGAGCCAAAGAAAAGCTCAGCTGGACACTGCTTCAGGTTGTCTTTGCAATGGGTGTGAAGAGCAGACTTCATGTCCTCATCAGCATGTATCAATAAGAGGAGAGGTCTTTGGTTTCTGGGCTCTGTTGTGGTTCCTTCTGTGTCTTATGGCTAAGAAAACACCAACAAGCAATCAAAGCACCTCAAGTTGTGCAATCTCGAAAAGCAATCCTTCACCAGTTAGTAACCTATGGGTATCTGTGAAGCACCTCTATGTTTTGGTGGTCTTTTGTGTCAGCTGTGACAGCTTTGGATGGAATAAGGCGTTTGCTGGAAGCTGCCAAGTCAGGTTGTCTCAGCTTGTGAGTTGTACAGCCATGCCCTCTGCACAGTTGTCTCTGTTGCTGTTTCCAGACTCCATCAGCTCCTGGGCAGCTGTGTGCTCTGGCATGGCTTTGTGCAGAGGGAAGGGATGGGAGGTGGCCATGGGGAGAGCAGCCCAGAGCCCAGGCACACGATGGCCTTTGCAGCAGGGCCAGGAGCTGCAGTTGTTTTGGGTTTGCTGTGGGGTGCAGGAGGAGGCAGATGAACAACAGCTTTGGTAGAGAGAATGTGCAATCGAAGGCTTTGGTACTTGATTTCAGCCTTGCAGAGAAAGGGCCCAGTGTATCCCTGACAGGAACTGACCCTTTCAGTGAACTTTGAACAGGTCCTGATTTGGGTCTTGAACTGGGCCAGAAATGATGGGATACTAAGGATGGGTGTGCATCTGCCCCAGTGCCTCCAGCCCCATTCCTGGCCATGGCATGGGGGCCCTGGAGCAGCTTGGGCAGGCAGAGAGCTTGCAGAGAGCAGCAGGGCAGGGAGCTCTGCTCAACTTGCTAAATGCCAGTGAGCCTGAGCTGATGGATGTGTGGGAGCTTGAGAGCAGGGAGCATGCCGAGATCTCAGCAGCATCTGGGCTCAGAGGCTGCTGGGGAACTGTAGGAGGGAAGGGCAGCAGCAGAAGAAATGAGGGCCTTGAGAAAAGCAGGTTTTGGCATCCTGCAGAATGGCTGTGTGGGACCATGGCTGGAGATCAGCAGTGGCTGTGAGACACCTTTGGGGCAGGGAGAGAACAGTGATCTAAAGCCACAGCCATGCCATCCCAAAATCCAGGGGAGGCAGTGGCACCCCAGAACATCTTGATGTCAAGGATGTGCATGCCAGGTGGGAATGTCAGCACACTTGCAGAGGAGGGAGCAGGAGGGGAGAGGTGTCAAATGTGGGATATGGTCTCTCCCTTTTCAGTTCCCTTTGCATTGCCCATCCTCTGCCAATTTGCTCCATCCGTTTGACCTGTTTATTCCTGCCAGGTTCCAGTTGAGGGTATATCTAAATGTCTTGAGGCATGAATGTGGGCAAGGCTGGATGCTTGATCTGAGCACTGTGTTTTATTCCTTCCAGACCTCCTTGCCATATCCCAGTGGTGGAGAATTGAAAAAGGGGGCACTGAGACTACCTTTGATCCCCCCAATATGCAAGGCAGGTAGTCTCCCTCTTGACAATGCTGTGGGATCTCTGCCAAGCTCTCCCCAGCTGGATTTGCAGGAGTCCCAGGAGATGAGGTAAGCCAAGGTGTCTGCTGCTCCAGTGCGCTGTTCACCCCTCTTCCATCTCCTGTGGTGATTTTGCACAGTCAGCTGTTCCATGAATTCACACAAACCTCTGTGTATTCAGCACATTGCCCATCCCATGTCAAACCCAACAGCAATGCCCCAAGAGCAGAGATGGTGTTGGGGAAGAGGAGGCAGGGCTTGAAAGCATCTCAGGCTGGGTCCCCTGCTGGACTCGGCTTTTATTATAGCCTGATCTTGGCCCGCTCTGTGCAATTTTGGGTTTATGTGTTGCATCCTGTCCTTCATGGAAGTGTCCATGCTAAGTAGGTTTGCTTCCTTTCATGGTACGCCTATTCCCACCCTTCTGTTTCTACCTCTTCACATTTTCTTTTGTCATCCATCTTCTCCAGGCCAGGATCCAGCAGCAGAAGTGAAAAGAAGTTCTTTGAAGATGCAGGTAGGTACAGGGCATGTCTGTCCTAAAATGACCTTTCTAGTATTGACTCTGAGGTGAAAATTGGAAAGCTTGGTTAAAACACAATGTTTTGGAAGTTTCCATTCCTTTATGAGCACAGTGGACTCTCACAGAGTCCTTTGGGAGAGTTCTCTGGTGTTGCAGTGAAAATCCCTTCAGTCAGTGTGAAGAGTTCAGCGGCAGGAGCTGGAGTGGTACCTTGGGATCCTGGAAACGCTGTGCAGGAAAAGGAAACATTCCTCTCCATTCTGCACATTACTTTTATCTCCCGGCATCCTTTCTCATGTCAAAATGAGACTCAAAAAGGAAGGCATTTAGCAGGTATTGAGGAATGTTCCCACTCCTTTGACTTGCCCTTGAAGGAAAAAGCTTTCCTTGGGGCTGTTTCTGAGCTGAATCCTATGAGATGAGAAGGAGATTCATGGACATTGCCTGGTTTTGCACCGGGAGGAATAGGGAAACCTCCTATGATACAAAGTCCTTTAGACTTTTCCAATGAAGGAGAAGGAGACTTCCAAATGGATGCAGCCAAGGTGGGGTGTGAGTTTGTCATCCTTCGACAGCACAGTCCCAAAGCCACCTCTGGCACGTTCACAGTGACAAATCTCTTCCCTGGCTGTCTGTGCCTGTGTCAGTGTTGCAGGCTGAGGCTGGGGCAGGAGATGCCTTGTGCCTGTCCCTGCCTTGCCTGATCCCTGACAAGTGGAATTGTGCCAGACAAAATGCAGTTTCTGGTGCATCTGGGTCAGGCAATGCTGTTGAGAATCTCATTGACACTGTTGGTGTTTCTTTGGCATCTCTGGGCGTGTAATGATAGGAGAGATGAGACTTGGAGAAATAATTCTGTTGATGCAGAGAAAGGGATCAGATTCCCTGGTTCCTTGACTTAGCGTTATTTCTGCCAAATCCTGGGTATGGCCCCCTTGGAATGACTCCTTCATTGCTGATCTGCAGGTGGAATGCTTATTGCAGGTAGGGAGAAGTATTACTCAGCAAGTAAGGTGACATTTTTTCTAGATTAATTCTGGACTACAAATTACTTATCTCATTAAATCCTTTCCTGTCTTGCTTTTGCTACTGACCTGAGCATTCTGCAGGGTGGAAGAATCCAGTTTTAAGAGAGGTTTTCTTCTCATAGGGCTTGGCTGCCACATGATTTTATCCTCTGTGAAGCCATGTAAAGAATTAGTTCTCCTAGTTCTAACAGCTCCAGTTGGGGAGTATTTCAGAATGACTGGCCATCAGCTATTTCCATTAAGGACATTTTGAATTGTCAGTATTAGCGAAGATCAGAATTGTTTTGAGATAGGTCGTGTTTATTTGGGTTTGGATGTCTGTGCTGTAAGAAAGCAGAGAACAAACCCCTGGAAGAAGTAAGTGGAGCACAAGTGGAACTTTGGGATGAGCACTTTGTTCCCTACAAATACAGGCTCACAGAATACTGGGCACATCTCATGGAGAAAGCAAAGCTGCTTTTGGCTCTAACACGTGGTGCCATTGTTTGTGTCCCAGACCTTCCTTTGTTGTAAAGAGTAATATAAAAAATCCCCAAAACTGCAGAACCCCACCTAGAATTGAGTGGGAAATACAGAAACAAAGGCTTTGAAAACTCCTTTTGACATCAATGACTTCCTTGCCAGTGTCAGATTCTAGAGAGCACTGTGAATTCCCAAGTGTTTGGAAGGAAAGGGATCCTGTAGTAGTTGGGAGGCAACGGGCAGCACTTGAAGTAGCAGAACCCTTCTCTCTTGGTTTAGCAGCTCCATATTGTTCAGAGAAACTAAACTGATGCTAGTTTCAAGAAAAATAAAACACCAAGCAATCTTTTCAGTAACTAAAAAACACCTGAATTCCCCACCCATTAGAAGGGCTGATTATAAAGGTGTGAGTTCAATTAACTCACTTCTTCTCCTATAACCTGGTTGACAGCTTCTTCTGAACCTACAGCAAAAACCCAGAGAAAGGAGGAAAAGAGCTCTCAGTGTAAGATAGGACCTGGGATGCCTCTGTTCCCAAGGGAACTCATGGACCTCTTTGGTTTGGATATTCCTGTGCCAGAACCCGGCCTTGGGAATGGAGGTCTGGGCTCCTGGCTGCCTCAGGGGGCCTTGGCCCAGGAGCATGGCTCAGCCTCAGAAAAGGTTAAGGTTGGATCTGAGCTGCTCTCTGGTGGGAGGAAGGCTCTTGTGGCAGCGCAGAGAGGCTGTGCACATTGGCAGGGAACAGCTGTGCCCTGCATGTGCCCCCTGCAAGGAGCTGTGCTGCTGCCAGTGCCCCTGGAGCTATAGGGCTGCTGAGCTGTGGGGCAGGGAGAGGAGCAGCAGGGTGCATGTGCAGCTGAGCCATTGCTGGAGAGCACAGGGCTCTGGGCTCCCTGCTGTCCCAGGGCAGCCCAGAGGCCAGGCTGTGCCTGTGGCAGCTCTGGGGAAGTGGCTCAGGGTTTTCCCCTGGCCTGCCTCAAGTGTCTGCTAGCAGGAGCATGTTTCCCTGTGCAGCTGTTGAGAAGTTTCCAGGAAGTCTGTCCCATGAAATATGGAGCTTCAGCTTCAGCTAGGTTTGCATCATAGTTTTTGTTATGTATTGTGTGTCCATTTTGCAGACCTGAATGACTGCCATGGTCCGAAGGAGGTTACCCTGGGATCTGTAGTTTCCCTGCCACCTTCCCAGATGCTCTTACCTTCAAAGACCTTGCCTTCTATCCAGAATTATCCTCCTTCCTCAAAACCCAGATCTTACTCTCCTTTATTATTAAGCTGGCCATTCTGCAGTGGAAAAAAAAAATCTGGATTTACAGCTTTGTTATTTTTCTACTTTCCTGCCTGATTTTATCCTCTGTGAAGTTGTTGTATAGAATGATTTGTTCTCAGAATTTTAGCAGCTCTATTGGAGAGTATTCCAGAATGAGCTCCATTGTTCTACTTGCATTAAGAAAATCAACCTCTAGTTGGGCTGGCCCCAAAGTGGCCCAATCTCATACAGCTGGGAAGGAAAATGCTTGGGGAAAATGAATTATCCAGTGTCAAGAACACAATTTACGTCTGGGTATCACTCCTGCAACCCTAGGCTTGTCTTTGAATGTCCCCTGAAATACTCCAGCAAAGAGAAGAAAATGTTGGTCTAAATGCATCCAGGTATTAGAACCTGGGAGTTCTTTTAGGAACCAGAAAGAAGATGTTTACTGAAATCGGCATGATAAGGGCAGATAAGAATGTCTGTCAAGAGCAATGTCCATCTCTGCCCTTGTCTCTCAGACACAGAGGCCGTCCAGCATGCAGGGGCTGAGGCCTTTGTCATGCAGCAGGTTTCAGTCTGCTCTGTGGCAGCTTTATCCCACATGGGCTGGTCCTTGCACAAGGAGCACAAGCTGCCTCCTGCTTCAGCCAGGACAGCCAGGATCTTGGGTCCATAGTCTGTCCTGAGAATGAACAGCAAATCTACTTTTGAGTTACTCCAAAAGTTGATAGTCTAGAATATTTGAAGTCAATGGAAACAGAGGTGCTGTGAGGTGTGAAGGGTCATGTATGGCTGTTCCCTGGTTGTTGCCCCATGGGGATTGAGTCCGGCCCAGTAGGGCTGGGCTCTTCAGGCTGTTCAGGCCTGGCTTGGTGCCAGGCCTTGTGATAACAAGGCAGCTGCAGGTCTTTCCTCAGGGAGCTGCAGAGTGCCCCTGTCCTTAGGGCTGGGGGAAATCAGGGTGCTGAGACAAGAGAGGCCCCTGAGGGGTTCCCTCCTGTGGGCACTGTCTGGCAGGGAGTGGGAGCTCTGCGGCCTCAGGAAGCTGCCGCTGGCTGTGGCACCTGTGGCACTTGGGAGCTGGCACTGTGGGGGCAATTGTCAGCTTCAGCCTGGAGCTGTGCCCAGCTGGGGGAGGCTGGGAGCAAGCAAGGAGCCCCAGGATGCAGGCAGCAGGGAATCTCTGAGGCAGTGGCAGCGTGTGCCACACGGAGCCCTGGCTGGGAGATGGGGCTGCAGGCCGCGCCATGGCGGGTGCCGTGCCCGGGGCTGCAGCGCCCATGGCCGACCCTCTCCTTACAGTGACCCCGCAGATGGCCACTGGTGCCAAGCGCCGAGAGGAGCCGCTCCGTGGGCGTGGGCAGAAGGACGGAGCATTTTCAGACCCACAGCAGTCCTTGCAGGAGGCGCTCTCCATGCTGGACAGCGACGACTGGTAAGAAAGGCCCCGTTCCCTCTGTGTCCCTCTGAGCGTTAAGGTCGGTCAGAAGCTTTTGTGTCTTGCTCGTGCCTCGGAGCCGCGAGAGCCCAGAGGGCCAAAGGGCACTGGTTGAAAGGCCTGCAGAGCAGGGAGAGCATAAAGATTGGAGAGCAGCCTTTCCTTGGCCTTGCTCTGCAGCAGTGCTGCAGCTGCAGCAGGTCCGTGCTGTTTCCTGGCTGTGGCTGCTGCTCCTTGGAGCTGCAAAGGAAATGTTGAGGGAAGAGAGAAAGCTGTGGTACGAGATGATTTGCTGGCTGAAGGCAGAAGCAGTATGACAGCAGATTTGAGTGTAGACATTTGGGTGCCTTGGGCCCCTGGCCCAGTGGGACTAAGATTCCTCTCTGCTCCCAGTGCTGACAGCAATGGCAGGGACTCGTGCATGTGAGTCCCAGAAGCAGCTCCAGGGAGCTCCTCTTTTTGAGAAATGGACTGAGTTGTGCTTTCAAGTCCCTCGGCCTGCCATTATTCCTGAAGGGCTCATGGCAGAAAAGAAGGAAAAAGAAATAAAATCCTCTAGGAATCTTGCACTTTTGGAATTCAACTTTTCCTTCTCACTGCTTCATACGGGCCTGAGATGTTTTGTCAATACTCACAATGTGTCCCAAAATTCGACACAGACTGAAGGAGGCCCAGAGGTGATAACCCTACAAATGTGAGGTGATATTGGTTGACCTTTTGATGTCTGGTTTAGTATCCCCTCACTGGTGGATGCTTCATTCTCACAGGGATAAAAATGCATCTCCTTTGCTTTGCCCTTTCTCTTTGGTGCCCTGTGAGGTGCAGAGAGCTTCTGCAGGTGTGGGGGGTCCTGATGACACTCAGGGGTGCCCGTGGGATCAGTCACCAGCCCTGATGCCTCACATACCTTCCTGAGCCTGAGGGCCTGCACAAAGCAAGTGCTGAGAGGTGGAGGTGTTTGCACCTTTTAAATAAAATGTTGCTGTTGTGGGGCTTGTTTTGTGGGAAAAGCCAGAGTTTCAACAGTTCTTGCCCAGGGAGGGAATCCTAATCTTCTGGGATGATATCCTGGTGCTTTTTTGTGGAATGTGTGAGGTGGAGTGGAGTGGGTGACACACATGCCTAGATGGTAGAGTGGGAACTCAGCTCCAGAGTGGCAGTGCAGACTCTCAGGGCTGAACTGCCTGCTGGGGCTGACAAAGAAGGAAAATACTGTCCCAGGAACAGCCCAATGGGACAGGTACTGGGAGGTGACAAGAAACAGCAGCATGGCCCAGCCTCACAGCTTCTAGAAAGCGGTGGCAGAGGGACTTAATAGCAGAGATTTTCAGAAAGGCCACACATGAACACTCTGAAAGCCCTCTCTTCGCCTCTTGCATTTGTGTATGCTTTTGACAGCCACAGCATCCTGTGGCAATGGATTCCATGATTTCATTAAGTGCTCCTTGAAAAGCACCTCCCATGGTTTGACTGAGCTGCCAGCCTGGTCATTTCAGAGGGTGCTGCCTAGTTCTTGGGTAGAGAGAAAAATCAATCTTTTTGGTACTTGTCTTTCAGGGAACTGAAGAAGAAGGGACTCTTCAACATCCCACGCCTGGCTGAGTCCCATCCAGAAGTCCTGCTCTGCCGACTTAGTGAGATTTGCTTGGCAGCTACCAGCGAGGTGAGAACATTGTTCTGAATTGTCCCCCATACTTCATGCACGGCTGGTAGAGTAGATATGTGCTTGTTCATCTCCATGTGTGCTCAGGGAGTGCCTTCATTTCTGGTTTTAGACCTTCTACTTGTAATGTCTGTCAGCTATCTGTAGGATCTGTGTGTACGTGCAGCTGTATTTACTGGCAGGTTGGGTAGCTGGCACTTGTCTTTGAGTGTGGTGCCATTATAATGCAAGGCAGAAATGGAGACACTAATGACAGTCTATGCCAGAGTCCCAGTGTCTGCCCAAGCTGTAATTGAACCCTGCAAATGAGTCTGTAGCTCTGAGCCTGTGTTTTCTGTTTCCTGTCTGAGAGCTTCAGCTGCAGGTGTTGCTTTTTTGAAGAGCAGCACGTGCCTGGTTTATCTTTAAGACTTGTGCCTTTATGGTTTGAAAGCATCCCTTACTTTATTTTGCTTCTTTGTTTTTCAAAACAAAGGGCCTAAAATCAAAGCAGTTGACATTGTAGAAACGTTAAGTAGAAGACTTTAGTGAAAGATATTTTTTTATGCCTGCAGTAAGCAGGAGTGAGGCCAGAAGTTTGGGCCACAGTAAGTGTCTTTCTGTGTTTGGGCTCTTCTGCTCTTCCTGTGCTTTCATATTCCTCTATAGACAGTGGGACATGCTGTCATTTCCTGGGAGTTTTGTCTAAGGAAACCGGTTTTCTTTTCAAGGTGGTTCTTACGTTTCCCCTCATGACTTCCCCAGGTGACCAACCTCCGGTCCAAGGTGTCCTGCTTAGCAATCGTCACTCTGGGAGAGCTCTTTGCCATCTTGAAGAAGGACATGGACTCGGAGGCAGATGAGGTTGCTGCGGTCCTTCTCCCCATGGTGTGGAACTCCCCAGAGTTTATTCAGAAGGCAGCCTGTCAGAGCCTGGGGATGATGGTAGAGAACGTGACTCCTGCCCGAGCAATGACTGTTCTCATGGACAGGGGGGTCAAGTAGGTTCTTCTTCTTTTAGTGATCTTCTTCACCTTCCAGTGTGTGGGTAGGGGAAGGGATCCGTGAGAGAGAATGAGAATGGTGGGAGGGAAGGGTTCTGTATCCTGCATCTTCTGTGGACTGTGGCTTGATTTTCCCATCAATCTCATTTCTTTCCTCTTGTCACCTATTTCTGCCCTCCTGCAGCCCATTAGGCCACAGAGTCACTGTAGAATATGGGGAGTTGGATGGGTCCCATCAGGACCATCCAGTCCAGCTCCTGGCCTTGCACAGAACAACCCAAGGGTCACAGCGTGCGCCTGAGATTGTTGTCCAAATGCTTCTTCAACTGTGTCAGGCTTGGTGCTGTGAGCACTGCCCTGGGGAGCCTGTTGCAGGGCCCAAGCACCCTGTTGGTGAAAAGCTTTTTCCTGATATCCAAACTAAAGCTCCTCTGACTCAGCTTGCTGCTGCTTCCTGGAGTTCTCCCAGTCTGTCAGAGTTTCCTAGATGTGGGGAACAGTGGGGAAGTGAAAGTGCCTGCAAAGGCTCAGGATACATCTATGTGCTTTTGTGGGAAGAGGGACAATTGCAATTGCAGCTGTGAGCACTGTTGGAGATTTCACAGCTCTAACCACAGAGGCCCTGGGGAAAACCACGTATCCTCGTGATGTCATTAACCTGAGAAATAAGGAGGGTCCTTGCAGGGGTGTGGAGCACATGGGGGAGAATGTGCTGGGTGTGGCACAGCCTGCCCAGCAGGTGCAGCTGCTGCCAAAAGGAGTCTTGTGTGAGTGTCCTGGCCTTAGAGCTCTGCTTCCTATTCAAAATGATGTTTCATGTTAGCCTTGAGATGATGATTCACTTCCCAGGCACCTTCACAGGCCGAGGGCCATGGGACAGCTGAAGCAAATGCTGCCCTAAGTGTTGGTGCTGGGCCTGATAGCTCCCAAGAGACAGTCTCTAGATCAGGACAGTCTGGCTCAAATGCCTGCACCTTTTCCTCAGCTTTGGAACAGGGTAAAACACTCAGATGTATCCCTTGTCAAGCTTTACAAAAGAAACAAGCTGCATTGGTGGATAATCTACAACATCACTCCCCACAGCGTGTTTGCCCTGCATTTGTCTTTTTCCAGAGGTCTGCAGATTTGGGGATGAATGGGTGGAAAGAGCCTCATCCTGCTGCAGCTCTGTGTAGTGGGTGCCCTCTGAGGGGTCAGCATGAATTATCCTTAATTTCTAAATAATTCATATGTGATCTACTACTTTAATCTTTCTCTGAGTAAATTTTGGGAAAGAAATGGAGTATCAGCTAGTGCAGGGAGACTGAATTCTTCCCTCTTCCGTGCAGGCAGTCCTTCTGTACAATGCTAACTTAGTGTTTCTCTGAGGACAGAACCTTCTGCAGGTGTTGGAAGGTGCAGGGAGAGCCCAGGCTCCTTCCCCCAGCAAGGACAGGGAGCATACTCTGGCCAAGGCCTGTGCTGCTGCTGCTGCTCCTTGTCCCTGTGGCCCAGGGTTTGCTCTCTCCTTCCCAGGAGCCGCTACGTCCAGGTGCGGAAGTGCGCGGCCCAACTCCTCCTGTCCTTGATGGAGAAAATGGGAGTCACCAAGCTCGCAGGCACCCCCAGGGCTGAGAGGCTCCCACACGTGGCAGGGAGACTGGCTCAGGACCGTCACAAGGACACAAGGTAATGATCTTCATCTCACCTCCAAAACGTGGAAAACCGTTTTGTGTTTGGCTTTAAAGGTAAAACCATGAAAGAGTGGAAACTCAAGGAAATAATGAGTGACCTCACTGTGTGGCTAAGGGGCATAGAATCATGGAATATGCTGAGTTTGAAGGGACCCATGCAGGTCATCCAGTCCAGCTCCTGGCCATGTGCAGGACAGCCCAAGAGTCACTCCATGTGCCTGAGAGCATTGTCCAAACGCTTCTTGAGCTCTGTCAGGCTTGGTGCTGTGACTGCTGCCTGGGGAAATGACTGTACCAGGTAACCTGAGGCTGGCCAGCAAGAAGGAGCATTGCCAACTTCCTGTGACTTGAAGGAGTCTTCACTGAGCTCAAAAGAGCTCACATTAGCCAGTCCAACAGTTTTGACTGGCCTTAGGTGCACAAGGAAAGCCAAAGTGTTGGCTAATGTTCATCACTGGAAGATCCCAAACATCTATTTCACATTAAGACTTCCCTAGAAATATTTCAGAGGTCTTTAGGCAACATATTCAGTCTTTCCAAACCTCATCTGCAGATTTCTAGAATGCTGTTATGTGTGGCTCAGTGACCTCCAAATTTCTTCTTGAAGAAATCTTTGGTGACCTAGTGGGAAAAATCACCCCAAACCACCAAAATCCCCTTACTTGGAGGATTAAATTCCCATTAATGGCTGCCAAGAACACCAGTGAACCTAGCTGACCCTGTGCATACATATAGTAGAGAATAATCAAAAGCAGTCATGAGGTGAGAAAGGTAAATTCCTGTGCAATGGCAGCAGGACACTGCTAACAAGCTCTGACAACAAAGCAGATGTGTTTTGCTTGTTGCCTGGAATCCTTTGATCCCACAGAAGCACACCTGCAGTTTCAGAGAGAAATGGTATTTTTGTCTTGCCCCACATTCTCCTCCTGCCCCTTGTGTTCAGCTACAGCACTGTGCAGTGTCAAATGAGGTAAATCTCCCTCTTTGCTGAGTAGGTAGTGCCTTCTCATGCAAGCATTGCACCTGATAAGTTTAAGGCATCAGCCTCTTCTGTTAACACTCTTCCTTTCTTCATTTTCTGTTGTTTCCTTCCTTCGTTCCTTAGGCATTATGGACAGGAGATGGTGAAGATGTTGCTGAATAATCAAAAATTTAAAAAGCTTTTGGAGCAATCCCTTTCCCCGCATGACCTGGAAGATATTCTGACCAGAATTAAGAAGAAGGTAAGTGCTTGACAGGAGAAATATCTCCTTTGTGCAAGTATTGCCACTGCTAATATGAGACCAAACATACCCAATGTGTCTTTATCCTATTCCACTTCTGCTGAATCATTTTGCTCCTGGGAATGAGCTGTTAATCCTCTCAGCCTGTTCATCTGCAGACCACAGAGGAACTGCTATTATTAGGGGAAAAGTGGGGTTTTGAATACTTTGAATATTGGTCACAAAGAGCAAATGGAAAGAAGGGAAAATGGGTTTACACTCACGTGTACGCCCCCACCACACTCTCCCTACTCTGCCCCCAGTAAAGCAGTTAAGTGAGAATAGTGCTTCTGAACATAACAGAGTCTTTGCAAAAGAGACTGGAAGTAGTAGTGCCAAGAAAATTTCCAAATATACCAAAGATGTCCAAGTCAATCCTAGTTACTACAGTTGCTGTCTGTCTTTTGGGAATACTGCCCTGCTGCCAAGCCCTGTGGAGCTGGAAGAAGCTTGGTGAATTCAGCAGCATCCAGTGGAAAATCATGTGTTTGTTTGGGGGGGATTTTATTCTTTTTATCAACATTACACAAGGGAGTGTGCCTTGGTGCAGGAGCACGGAGAGTAAGTGTTGAACCAAATCAACTTCCAACACATTGAGCCAACCTCCAAGAGTCCAACTTCTTCCTCTAAGACCACTCACTGCCTGTCAGTTTGCATTATTCCCATTTATGCTCAAGACTAATGAATTTGGGACTTTAGACTGCTGCTCAGTGTGGTAGCACCCATAACCTGCCTTGGCCTATTGAAATCAAAGAGTTGGCATCACTGAACCTCTGGTCTGTTTATTTCTGTAAGTTAGGAAATGTTTCTCTAAGCCTTGGTAGCAGTGATCCTGGTTCTAACTCGTGTTTTAAAGAGGGCATTTCCTATTTTATATTCTAAAGATTCATGGGGTTTCTTTATGTCTTTGTAGGAGATGGAAAACCAGCAGGGTGAACGCCCCTCTGTCAAGGAGCCCGTGAAGAAGAGGAATGATGGCTCAAAGGAGCCCCAGTCCCCATTGCCCTCTAGCAAATGGTACTGAGCACTTTTGTCAGATGTGACAAAGCACATGACAAGCTCTACATGCCTCTTCCTCAGGCACAAATCTTTCTGCTGGAGATGACCAGTGCCAGAGATTGTTTCCCTTCCTTACAAATGCTCTAGGACAAAAAATGTCAACTTCTGCATTGTGTTGAACACAACTTCTCTGGAGGGCTTTCCACAGAATTTGGGTGACACAAAGACACCCATTGCCTGCAGCTCAGACGATCCAGTGCAGTGGCAAGGGCAGTGCTGTGGAGGATAGGAGAGGGCCAAGTCTCTGCTGCCTGACTCGAGACAAGTAAATTCAACCAGGGTTTTTTTTTCATCCAAGTGGAGTCCTTTGTGGATGGGTGTTTTAATGAGAAGTCTCAGTTTAGAAGCAGGATGCCATTCCCCAAACAAGCAGTTCCCATCCATGTGGTTTGGCCTGGCTGATTCCTGGTTTTCTTACCCTCAAACAGTACCAAGATTGAGTAGTAAGGAGCAAGTTAATTCCTGAGCCATTTTGGTCAACAGGTGTCTCAATGTGGACTTACTGTCTTGGTATTCCTGTCCTTCATATGGTTTGCTTGATGTGTTTGGTTTATTTCCCCCTGTGCTGCAATCAGCATTGAAGACAGGAATTTGGTCCTTGCTGTCTCTTCATGCCAGTGGCAGAGCTGCTTGTACCTGTTCTCCTCTTTTACCAGAGGGGATTTATTTAGCTCTGTCATGCTCAGTGGTGGCAGGAAGGTGACCACATGCCTCAGTAGCATGGCTAGCATCTTCCCATACTCATGGAAGAGACAGGTTGATCCCAGAGGATTATTCCCAGAGGATTTGTTAAGCTGTGCATCTAGTCTCTAGGGAAGCAAATGAAATGTGAGTGTAGTTCTGGCATGTCTGGCTTCTGTTCTTATCTCTGTTCCTGATTTTCTGGATCCTTCAGATATGCCCCTGTTCATCTGTTCAGATGCATCTGAGCTACTTTTCCAGATTGTCCTGCCTGGTGTAGAGACACTTCCTCAGAGTGATGACTTTCCTTATTATAAAAACACACACCTGCCATATGAGGAGGCATTTAAACATGGAAGTAGTGTCTCCCTTTCCCCACAAAGCAATGTGTGCCTTGGAAGGCATTTGAAGATAGATCAGATACATCTCATCCTTGGTTTTCCTGAGTGAGCAGTGGTGAGAATTTCACTTGCAGATTGTCTGCCATGATGATTGTCACGAGGTCCATGTTGTTCCTCAGAGCTTCATGATTTTCTAGCTTGAAATCACATCATTAGGAAAGCTCCTCAGGATGTTTTGCTCACAATTAACTGAAGGTATTACCAGCAACAGGTCCTAATTTGATTTTGTTTTCCAGGGTGAAGTCTGCTCCTGGTGGACGCCTCCTCCACCGTCCAAAAGCCCAGGTCACGTTACCTGCAAGTGTGGAAGGAAGGGAGTCACTGCAGAAGCTTTACCATCTCCTGGAAGCCAAGGGGTTTCAGACACGGATGGAAGGAGTGGCACTCCTCCTAGAGCTGTGCAAAACCAGCCCCCAGCTGATCTCCAGTAACATTGTCCAAGTATGTAGGGTATCTTCATGGTTCCTTTCCTTTAGCTCCTTTCCCAAGCCTGGGGAAGTAAGGTTAATTCAGTGTGTCTTGGCACTACTGCATCCGGGCTGTTTGGGACAGGCTGGTCCCTCTTACCCAGACAAATGCAATTGAAGTCTGGGCTTCAGGACAAGTTCTTTCAGTCCAGCTGTATTTGTCTGGCAGGTGCCTATTGCTGATGTTCATCAGATGATGGCAGAGATTTTCTGCTGGTGTAACTGCTGCTGTCTCCTACTCCCAGTTGGGTTAAGTGAAGGGAATCCAGCCATTGAAAGCATGGCAATTATTCTCTAGACGAGAAATAGGTTTTCATGGGGAAGAGAATTATCAGGCTGGGTTGGTTTAAACAAAGTGTTTTAAAAAGGACACTTCTGTAAACTCCATTTTGTCTTGCACAGGCACAACTCTGGCTCTCATTTCCATCCTCATCCCTATTCCTCTTGGTAAAGATGGTGCTCACCCTTCTTTTTGGGGGGCCTTTTTTTCTCTTTGGAAAAAGAGGAAAACAGCTAAGGACCGATCCATCCTTTCTTCTCCCAGTAGCTGCTTTTTCCCTTTTACCAGAAAATGGTGCCTGATACTGTGCCTGTCAAGGGACTGAACCTGCTCTAATGAGAGCTGTAGAGCACTTTACATTTCAGAAATCTACCTCTTAGTTAAAGAATTGGTCTGGATCCTGGAAGAGTTGACCAGAGCCCTGTCCTTCTCCAGAAGCAGGTTTTGAGACAGACAAAAAACAAATTAGATCTCCTCCCGCTACAATTTTGGCAAAATTATAACTGCCCTCAGTACTTGAGGCAACTGTATAGGAAAATGGGCATGGTAAATATCTGCTTCCATCCTTTGAAAGAGAAGGCAGCCTTTTGAATTAATAAATGGAATTGATTTAATGATTTATAGGTGGAGAGAAACACCATAGGAACTATTCCGGCCCCAGCCAAAACTCTCAAAAACAGATGAAAATCTTTCAAGCAGCATCAGGTTGCACAACCATTCCAGTGAGTGGCCCACAGGAAAACAGTGAAATTGTGCAAGCAAGGGCTGACCTGACAGAAGGGATCACTTTCATCTTTTATATTGCTGAGGGCTCATTTCTACATCCCCTTTTCAGACAAGGTCATTTTAATCCAGCTTTCATGTCGTTTGTTCTCTTCACAGATTTTTGATCATTTTCTCCTGAGAATCAATGACACCCATAAGAAGGTGAAGCAGCAGGCGCTGGAGGTTCTGGCAGAAATGACTGGAGTCCTGGAAGATGCCCTGAACCCAGTGATGGTCCGTTTGGTTGAAGGGATAATAAAGAACCTGAACTCAAAGGATCTCGGGGTTCGTGCCGCAGCTGTGACCGCACTGGACCAATCTGTTGTTCATTTAGGTAAGGCTGAGCCCTGGCATGGACTCTCCTCACCTGTGTCCCTGTCTGTCCCACACAAGAGAGCGCTGAGTGCCTTGGGAGCTGTTGTTGTCTGTGGAAGGCTCCAGCTGACACCCACCAGAAGCTGTGCAGGTGCAGTCCTTATGCACCATCCCCAACAGGCTGGAATGTGCAGCAGCATTTCCCAACAGTCCCAGGCTGCCTTGGCTCTGTGCCGCTGGTCTGAAGAGCAAGTCCTGGACTCCAGCTTTGCTACAATTCAGAGGCAAAGGGGGTTTGGAGTTTGCTTGGGCCCCAAGCAAACTTTGACTTTCCAAGTGAACAGCTTTGCTGTTGGCATGAAGGCACACCGGCCCATCAGAGCTTCTGCAGAGCAGCCACCTGGAAGGCTCTGCATTAGAGGCATTAGCTTCCTATTTCCCACCTTTCTTCTTTGTCTTCTTTTTCCAAGGGGGAACTGATGATTCACCAAGTTCATTTCTTTAGAACAAATGGGTCTAAGTCCAGCTGTCAGTGATGCCTTGTTCCACACATTGTTTTGGATGAGGCAAGATGGCAATAGCAAATACCTGCCTGGGCAAGGGCTGCTGTAAATTCCTCTGCCACACAGATTTATGTCAGCTCTGAAAATGCCGCACTGGGGGAATACGCCTGAAAAATGGAGTGTGGAAGAGTCAGGTCTTGAGGGGCAGTTTCCACTTTCTCCACCTCAGCTGCTCTGTGAAGTCACAAACTGCCTGACTCAGTGCCTTTCTGTGTCCCAAGTATGGGCTTCTTCCTTTTTGCTCTGGGATGCAAAACCTTTCCACTGCTTCCATGTGACTGAACTCTTGAGGTCCCTGGTGTGAAATGTTTTAGCATAGCTCCTGGTCCAGCAGACAACTTTGGATTTACACATGTGAAAGGAGAGCTTTTCTTTTGGAATTTTAAACCCTGCCAAGTAGGCTGGAAGGAAAGAAGAAAAGGATTCAAAAATGAGCAGAAATTGACTTTATTGTATCAAATGGGGTTGCCCCTGCCCTTTCCTTCCCCACTGTCCTTTCTCCTGTGCCCTCAGAAGAGTGAGCAGAAACGTGTGTTTCACTTGTAGATGAAGTGTCACTGATGAAAGAGCTCAGCCACCAATGGAGCAAACTGAGTGGTGAAGCTCTGCTGGAAGTCACAGAGTGCATCACAGGTATGGCCTCCCTTTGTAAGCCAAGAGGTCTCTGAGGGAGTACTGACAGGCAATGCCTGTGAGCAGAGAGCAGAGTAGCTCCTCCACATCAGGAGGTGCTGAGCTTGTCCCTCCTGGCAATGGCCAAGGCAGGTGGATTTGGCAGGCTTTCCCTGGCTGCTGCAGAGCTGTGCAGCATCTGAGATGGGGGCAGCGCTCGGCCTCGGGGCTCAGCTCTCACTGGGGCTCTTCTCAACTTCCACAGTGACCAATGTCTTTAATTGCATTTAAACTCAAATGAAGTCTCATTTTTAAATGGGTACCATAACCCTTTTCCTGCTTAGCAGAATTGGTTTGGGGTACTTTCAGGAGCTCTTTCAATGTTGATGACTGCTGGTGGATTAACAGCATAGAGAACATGAAGTCTCTTCCACCACAGAATAATAAATAGCTACTACATAACATTTTGCCTGATCAGAAAATAAGACTGGTCTCACAAGCATTTCAGGTTTTGATCTCTCAGCCAAATCTGCCATGCAAGGAGCCTGTTGGTAGTAAATTTTTGTCTGTGTTTGATATAATTCAGTTCAGAAAATGAGCAGAGAGCAGATTCCAGAAACAATGAGAGACAACACTTGTGTGTTCTGGCTAAATTTCAGTCCCCTGTGTAGCCTTTTTCTCTCTCTATGCCCCTATTTCAGTGCACATTGTAAGAAAAAATGCCATTAGCATTGAGAGGGGAAATGGCATTAAAGTGTGGAGGTGCCCAAATGCCAGGGCAATGGGGTCTGGGTAATTCTCTAAGACACCCTGAGGACTGAAAGGGCTCTTGGTTGGAAGGCACAAAAGCATTCTGCCAAAGACACCAGCTAGGCACTGATGTTTCTCATCCAGCTGTCAAGCAGCACCCATCTCTGGTGGGCTGGAGTTTCGAAGTGTGTTCTAATACTGCCCTTCGCTGTGTGCTACGGAGCAAAAGGAAGAGCCAGATGAGACTTTTGGCCCTTGACGTCAAAGTTACACAAAGGAATCATCCCTTTTATTAGAAATCTCTCAATTGCCTCTCTGGGGTGCATTTCCAAAGCTTCCGTGTGGGTTAGACAACTTGTTTGTGGAAATAGAAGGCAGTTTGATGTTTCATTCATTGTTCATGCAGACATAAATTGTGAAATAATTTAGTAATGGTACAAAGACTCTGCCACAGCTACAAGGCTCTGGTTGGAGAAATTAGTCCTGAGGGGCTGGGGGTTCTGTTTCAAGGATGATCAGCTGCATTGCCCGTTTCTGGGTCGTGGGGCTCTGTGTGCTATTTCACTGATCTTGGCCAGAGAGGCTCCCAAGAAGCAAAAGCAGAGGTAGATCCTTGTTTGCATTGAGGCTGGTGGGTAAGGAGCTGTGTGTCTGTCCCGGCAGTGCTTGTGGAATGGGTTCATGCCAAGAGCCCTGAAGTGGTGCAGCGCTACGCCCTGCCCGTGCTCTGGTCCTGCCTGGAGAACAAGGCGCTGCCGGTGCGAAGCGCCAACGTCTGCGCTGTGGTCACCAAGCTGGCCTGTGCCCTCTGCGAGGTGATGGGCACCCAGCTGATTACGTGTGCTGAGAGCAAGCCTCCACACGTGCAGGAAAACCTCTCCAGCCTTTTGGGCTGGAGGTGAAGGTTTCATGTTCTCCAGAAAGCTGACCAAGTGCTGAGTTGGACACCTCCGGATGGGACTTTTCAGCAGTGCCAAAAATGACAAAATGCTAAGGAAGGGTGTGCATCTGCCCCCATTGTCTCCATCGCCCTTCCTAGTCATGGCATGGGGGGCCTGACGGAGCTCCAGACTGAGGGCAAGGTGAAGACCAAGCATGGATCAGCCTCAGAAAAAGGTAAGCAGGGAGCTGGGCCACTGTCTGGTGGGAGGGTCCTGTGGCAGCGCAGAGAGGCTGTGCCCATTGGCAGGGAACAGCTGTGCCCTGCATGTGCCCCTGCAAGGAGCTGTGCTGCTGCCAGTGCCCCTGGAGCTGTAGGGCTGCTGAGCTGTGGGGCAGGGAGAGGAGCAGCAGGGTGCATGTGCAGCTGAGCCATTGCTGGAGAGCACAGAGCTCTGGGCTCCCTGCTGTCCCAGGGCAGCCCAGAGGCCAGGCTGTAGAATTCCTCTGGGGAATGGGTCAGAGTTTTCTCCTGGCCTGATTCAAAAGTCTGTCAGCAGGAACATGTTTCCCTGTGCAGCAGTTAAGAATTCTTGTTTCCAGGAAGTCTGTCCCCTGAAATATGGAGCTGCAGATGCTTTAGGTTTGCGTTGCAGGCTCTGATCCATTCTGTGCCTCCACTTTGCCGGCCTGAGTGGATACAGTCTTGCCAAGTGGTTTTGTCTGGTACCTTCCGATGTTCCTGTTATCAACCAAGCTCTTGCCTCCAGTCCAGAAGAACTCTTTCCTTGAAGATCAGGAAGAGGCCACCGACTGACTGAAGAGTTTTTCACTAACAGGATTTATGTTTTAAGCTTCGTAATTACAACTGTACATATATTATTTAGATGCAATTATTTTTGTACTTTTATAAATGTTATTTATGTACATATGATATTTCAATGTAGTTTTAAATAAATGTTTTTTGATTGTATCTTTAAGTTTTGATGACATCATTTTAACTGCATATATTTAATTTTGGTGATTTACAAAAAATAAAAAATTAAAAAAAAATTAAAGAAACCAAAAAAGAGGTTGTGACACCAGGACCTGCTGGCCTAGAGGTTGTGGGAGTGCAGCTCACTTGATGTGCCAGTGTCTCACTACATCCTTTTGTCATTGGGCCTCTCCTCTTCCTCTTTTGCCATGTTTTCTTTGCGCCATTTGTGCTGCTGTTTCAACTTGTCTTTGTAACTTGTCACACATTGACATGTTTGGGGGACAATGGATCCAAAGGATCCTGTCTAGTCAACAGTTTCTACCTAGATGTGTTCTGTGCTCACCAAAGGCCTGAGCAAAGAAACCAAGAGAATTGTGCCCAAATAGCAAAGCTTTGCTCCTTTGCAATCTCACACAGATCTGGCTCTCAGGTGTTTTCAATCACAGTTTCATAGGCAAGACGAAGTTGTGTCTTTCCCTGGGAAATGATGTACTGCTTTGGAAAAGTCATCTGTATGTATATTTACCCAGGACAGCAGTCCAGCTGTGTTGTTTGCAAGTTATTTGCAGAAGGATGAGTGGACTGTGAGGCCAATGACAAGTGACAAGAGTCCCTCAAATCTAAACTGCAGTCTGGGCGCCATTCACTGCAGTCTTGTCCCGCAGCCACTGGAGCTGACGGGTGCCAGCTAGCTGCTCCCGGAGTGACCGGCGCAGACCACGAATCTCGCCTCTCCCAGGATCTCTGCCAGAACCCCTGAGTAGTGGCTCCGTCTGCAGCGTGGTGACGCAGGCGTGAGCAGGACTGCAAAGTACTGAGGCGAAGGAAGGAGGGAGTGGACACAAGAATGGATGCCAGAGACCACTTTATGGACCCAGGCGGGGCCAGTAACGGTGTCAGGGAAAAACCGGTGGGGAGGCACTTATAAAGGGGAAGGGTGTGACATGAGGAGCCCCAAGGGACCAATGAACAAAGCTCAGGGGAGGAGCGAGGGACACACCTGAACCAATAGGAATGGCCCAGGGGAGGGACAAGGCTCAGGGAACAAATCATATGTTAAGTAAGGGAAGACTGACATAGAAATTTCTCGAAATGAAAGGGGGTTGGTTACATTGATAGGTAACTGGCAGGAGGAACAAACCATTAGGAGGGAGAACATGGGGGGAACCGAGGGCCAAACCAAAACCCTACTTATAAAAAAATTAACAACTTTACAAGAAAACTCATCCAGGACACACAATGCTACAATTCAGCCCAGAGATGAGAGATCTTTGTTCCCATGGAGCTGTGCTTGCCAGGGTAATGATTTCCTACATAGCTGGAGCAAGCAATTCTGGATTCAGCTCCAGCTCTTGGTTGGCTGCATGATCATTGACAATGCTCCTTATTGTCCTTGGTTACAATATAAGGATGTATTCTATTTCCATCTTCAAGAGCTGTTGAAACCAGGAGGGGCATTGTTCTTTTCCTTATCTCCTGTTAATGGGCCCATCAATGCCTTTCCCCATGACTCAGAGATAATTCCCTCTGGGAGCCCTTTCTGTCTCATGGACCCACCCCATGACTCATGGAATGATAAGAGCCCATTGTGAGATGCTGTGCCCAGAGGGGAGGAACCAAGCATCCCCACCTGCAAATAATCTGGAGTTTGGGACAGAACAAGCAGCCTTTCCACTGGATTCCCAGAGGAATGGCCGCCTTTTCCACTGGAACTTCAGAGGAAGACTATACCCTTCTACAGGATCACATGTGCCACTCCAGGAGGAGTGCAGCCACTAATCCAACTGGACTGCTACCAGTACCCTGACCAAGAGGGTGTCAGAGCTTGTATTCTGACTCTGTCAGCTGTGATAGACGAATCGACTGAATTTAAGAATTGTACCATAATCTTTATTATGCAAGCAAGAATAAGCAAGATTCAGCGCTGGGCTGCCAGGAGACTTCGCTCCCTTAGGCCCGCACCTCCCCCATTTTGAGTTCGCTTTTTATTGTCCTTTTTTCAGATTCTTGGATGACGTGGTCTGTTTTCTGTGCGTGCTCCTCCTGTTGCTAGGGGTCTTTTTTCTGCCTTCTGGTGTTCGTGGGATGAAGACCCCAAGTCTTCCTCTTTGGCCGCTTTCCTTATAAGGCATACCTATAAGTCTAGTCTTTTAAGCTCAACATTCTTGCAAGGTTAATAATTGTTACCATATGTGTTTCAGAAAGTCTCCTACATCTATAGGGTAGAATTTTTGCAGAGCAAGCAATTCTACAAGGTTAGAAATTATTTCCAGATGTGGCTGTATCCAATTACCAAGGGGGGGGGGGGTTGTAACTTTAACACTACTTATAAGTTTCCCATACAGCCCTATAGATATTCTACAAAAGCTATTTTAGCTATTGTTTTTTTAATTTAAATCATCATCTAGCTATTAATGAACAAATATATTGTTACTTATTACAATCCCCCATTTCTCTTTTTACCAATTTTGTTCATTAAACCTTTTTAGCTCCTTCCTAGCAAGCGCTAACTGATCTATTTCATCAGTTAAGCTCTGTGCATTAATTATACCTGCTAATTTCTTTAGTCTTTTCATCATATTCCAATTCACAACAAATTGAACTGCTGAGAAAATAAATCCTAGTACAATCAGAATTAAAAGAACGACAGTGGGATGGCACATACTGTTTAAGACACCTGTGGCAGTAGGTGACCATTCGAACAGGGTGTCCCACCACCTATAATTGCTATCTTGCTTCACTCTTTCTACTACCTGGTGTATTTTCTCTACATCATGTTGAACAGTTACTAGGGTCTTCTGTCCGCTTTTCCTGATTTTCTCAAGAATTTTTATCAGATCCTGGTGAAACAATAGTTGTCTCACTAGGGTGAAGTTCATCCCAATCGGGGTGGGCATTAACTTGTGAATCAGCGTGTAGTTGGATTGTAATAGTTGGTGAGAGGTAACTGTAGCTTCATAAGTGGTGTCACACCCTGTAATCTTGGTGAAGTTACAAGCACAGAAGTTTGAGTGATTCTTTGTATCCACCATAACATCATCTACTAGCACAAAATCACAGAGAGTTCTGAAACACGTGCACCCATTGCCTATGTATATAAGAACTGTTTTAGAAACTTCATTAGGGCGAATCTCAAAATGGCAAATGTTTTGCTCTGTGTCCAAACAGATATCTTGAGCTATAATTACAGCGCCCTCGCAGATGAATCCCAACTGTTCTCGTACAATACAAGATTCCAAGTCAACAGTTTGCCATTTGTCACCAAGCTGACGGACCCATCCTCTATGTTCTGTAGGATAGAGGACAGCTCCGTCATGGTTTATTCCTAATGCAATGACAGGAAAAACTAGATGTACAGAGGCATTTTGTATGGTCAAGACAAAGGCAGTGACTGTATTAGAAATAGGGTTATAGGTAAAATTCACCAGTTTCCACGAGGATTGGAATTCCCTTTCAAACTCAGTGGCATTATCCCAAATTATTTTCCGAATTTCTGTGGGGAAAGTGCCTTCCTCGCCCTCTCTTATAATTGCAGCAGAGACTGACTGCATCCATAATTGTGCCCGGATACAGCTGAGGGCTAAGGAGACATTATTTTGTGTGGCACCAAGTGCATCAATTACCAATTTGTGATCGTTCACATTTACTCTTTCCCAATTTGGCAAAATGTTTGACAACGTCCACTGGTGTCTCCCCAAAGCCAGTAGAGATGACCTCAGTGGTTGCTGTAATTTGGACAGATCTCTGGCCGTAGCAGCCAGTTTGTTCATTAGTACCTCCGAATCGATGCTATTCAGAATTCCCAGTCCTGTGCCTAGAACACCAGTCACATCTCTAAGTTTCCTTGTTTTAAAAGAGCTGCGTTTCCTGAGCCAAGTAGTCCAGCCTTCAAAGGATGTTTGCAAAAACAGAGAACAAGCTGGCTGGATTTCTGAAACATTAGTCTGCATTAGCAGTTCGACCTGTTTTAGAGACCATGCTGGATTAAATAATATTTGTTGTTGACCAATTTTTTTGATTATATAAGGTCCTATTTTGAAAATTTTTGGTGTGAGTGTGACCGGTGGTGTAGGTGAAATGGTGATAATGTGTGGTTTAGTAGTGGTAGATTGTGTTTTAATATTTATTGTGAATTTAAAGGAAAGGCCTTGTGTATCTTTTGTCCAGAGACAGACTACCTCTGCCGTGTGAGTTAATGTGAAGTTTTGCCAGCAGTCTCGTGCTGGGTATTCAAAATTTATTTGTTTATCCTCCTGACCCATGGAAACACTGATTGAGATTGTGTTAGTATAGTCTGATCCATTAACCACTCGACATCCAATATTAATTTGTTCTCCCACTACTCCTTGAAGCTCCCAAGTTTTCTGCCTCTTCCATTCGTGTTTAGCATACGGCAGACCGTCATGCAGAACTAAAGTTTGTAAACTCAAACCTGTGGTATTTCCCATAGATCCGGTAAATTGCAAAAAGGCCTGAGACCAGTCAGTGATCAGGGTCCGTTTGACTAGGATCTTGTTCCCTTTGTAAGGCTGATGGGGGTTTCCCCAGGCAGTCGGGAAGCTCAGGATTATAATGATAAAAATAGCTCGCCAAGCAGGGCAGGGTCCTAGCAACAAATTTTGTTCACCTCTTATAACCATATCTCTTTTACCTGGAGCATTCCTGTGCTCCGTTCCTGTTCCTGAGGCCCGTTGCTCTTCCTCACTCCTCCTTACCTCTCTGCCTCGCCTGCCAGCCCGGGTGTATCGGTCTGCAGGGATCATTATCTTCTTGGCAGCAGGGGTAGTCTTCAGGGGGTGCATTATTTGGGCTATTTCTTTCGTTCCTGCCCCCACTCCTAAGGGCAGGCTGCCAGGCCTCCAGGCAAAGGATCTCTCTTATCTTATGGCAGATTCTCTGTCGTTCCTAGCGAGCTTTATAGGGCCTGAGTCTCACTGTCTGGGTTTTTCCTCCGAGCCTTACGGGCTCATTTCTTATATATTCGGAAGTAGCAGCGTACGGTACTATCCCAATTTCGGGGCTCAACTTGCCACTCTATGGGGACATGAATCTTTTTCCCTACACACACCTGGTCTAATATCACACTCTGATTTTGGCAGATGATCCTATATGATTGGTGATGTATTGCCCAGGCCAGGGCCCAATGTCTCCTCTGCTCTATATTTTCAATTAATGTTATTGCCTCCCTATAAGGGATTTCTCTTTGTCCTGGGGCTGTTGCAAATTTGCTTAGAGCCGTGTAAGGGTTTTCCCTCCTCCAACCCCAATCACAAGTATGATACCAGATACCCCCACCTAACTGTGATTGGAAAACCCACCATTTGAGCCTACATCCCCCGCAAAATATTTTTATCCATGCCCTACAGATGGGATCACCACATTTAATGCACCCAGGTCTGTTAGACAGTGGCCGCCTTATCTCAGAGAGGACCTCAGCCACTGATATCAGATCATCCCATGTGTGCCAAATAAGAGGACACTTCAGTTCCTTTCCCACCCTTTGAATATTGTCTCTGACCAGTAGCTGCAGTCGGTGTTTCTCCCTCTCAGTCATTCATATTACCAGTTGCTATGCATTCTTATGTTTTCCGAAGAGTCAATCGTAGATCTCCAGGGCGACTGGTCACCTCCCAAGGGGTGTCTGCAGTGATGGGTCCTTTCACTCGACTGGCATGTGTCCAGCCTTTTTCAGCAGTTCGGACGGCTGTCTCTGTGGTAAACAGAACAACATAGGGACCTTCCCATTGGGGTGTTAGGGAGGTCTCTTTCCAAGTTTTAATTAGGACTCTATCTCCAGGTTTAAGCTTATGCATTGCTATGTCCAAAGGGGGTCTTTGTACCAATAGCCCTTTTCGTTTTAGTTCCTCCCTTCGTTTCATTAGCTGTTGTATGTAACTCTGAATTTGACTATCTTGGATACAGGGATGGTTCCCTGGTAGCTCTAAGTCGTAAGGCATTCCATAGAGCATTTCAAAGGGAGAAATTCCCACATCCGTCCTAGGTTGGGTTCTAATGTTTAGCAGTGCCAGGGGTAAACATCTGACCCATGACATTTTAGTTTCCACCATAAGTTTAGTGAGTTGCTTCTTGATTTCTCCATTTGCCCTTTCTACCCTCCCTGAGCTTTGAGGGTGCCAAGGAGTGTGATATTTCCATTTAGTACCTAAGGCCGTGGTTACCTCTTTTAGTACTTTATTTGCGAAATGGGGGCCTCTATCAGAGTCTAATATTTCTACTAATCCATACCTAGGGATTATTTCTTCCAGTAAGGTTTTAATCACTACGTTTGCAGTAGCCCATGATGTAGGATATGCTTCTACGAAGTGGGTTAGATGATCTACTAGTACCAATAAGTACTTGTACCTCCCTACTTTTGGTAGCTTGGTGAAATCTACTTGTACATGTGAAAAAGGTCGGTGTGCTAATTCCCTTCCTCCTGGAATCCTTTCTCGAGCTTGATGCCTATTAACCCTCTGGCATGTTATACATCCCCTAACTACTTGTTTTGCTATATCATAAATTCCTATACACATATACTTAATAGTAAACTGATCTACTAAGGCTTAGGTTCCCCAGTGAGTCTTTTCATGTAACTGCTGCACTATCCTCTGAGCTACAGATTTTGGCAGCACTTCCCTATCATCTGGTAATTTTCGAATACCCTCATTCTCTGTTATTCCCATTCTGTCTAATTTTTCCTTTTCCTGGGCTGTGAAGTTCAGGACACAAACTCTTTCGCCATCTCGCATTCTCCTTGTTCCCTGCTCCTGGAATTTTCTGAGGGCAGCTTTCTTTGCTTCTCTATCTGCTATATTGTTTCCTCTGATCAGATGGGAGGGACCCTTTTAATGTCCTTTAACATGTACTATTGCTATTCTCTTTGGGCCTCTTAACGCTTGTAATATCTGAGTGATTAGTTCCCGATGTATTAATTCTTTTCTTTGGGAATTTATTAACCCTCTTTCTTCCCAAATTTTTCCAAAAGTATGTATCACTCCAAAGGCATACTTTGAATCCGTATAGATGGTCCCATCCTTAGCTTCCAAGAATTTCAGAGCCCGCAATACCGCATAAAGCTCACAGGCCTGGGCTGACCAACTAAGACTCAGAGGGCCGGATTCTATTATTTCTAAATTTTCACCTCCCACAATGGCATATCCCGAGATTCGCTTTCCCTCAACAACCCTAGAGGAACCATCCACAAATAACTTTTCTCCTTCTTCCAGTTCTTCCTCTTCGAGATCCGGTCTAATTTTTGTTTGTTTCTCTATGCTATGTAAGCAATCATGAGTTAAATTCTCCTGTGGATCCCCAAACAGGAATTCAGCAGGGTTTTGCAGAGAGGTGGTTTCAAGTATCAACCGAGGGGATGACAGTAAAATGCCCTCGTATTTCAAAAGTCTGGAGTCTGTTATCCATTTTCTGCCTTTTGTTGCAATACTGCCCGTATATTATGGGGAGTAAAAACTTTCAGTTCTCCTCCATAGGTAATTTTGAGAGCTTCCTCCACTAAAAGGGCTGTGGCTACTATAATCTGCAAGCATGTTGGCCATCCCCTACTTACTGGATCCAGTAATTTAGAAATGTATGCCACTGGTTTTCGACTGCTGGCCCAGTCCTGAGCCAGTACCCCAAATGCTACTCCTGCCTCAGTATTAACGAACAAATAAAAAGGTCTCCTAACATCGGGGAGGCTTAGCACCGGGGCATTAGTCAATTCCTCTTTTAGTTGTTCTAATGATTCATCATCCTTTTCAGTCCATTTAATCAAACCTTCAGTAGTTAGTTTTTCATACAAGAATTTTATTTTGCCACTAAAGTTTTCAATCCATTGTCTGCAGTATCCTATGAGACCCAATAGCTGTCTAATTTGTCTCTTATTTCTTGGGGGGGGAAGGGAGAGGATTCCCTTAACCCTCTCTGGATCTACTGTTTTAGTTCCTTTACTGAGTCGGTGTCCCAGGTACTTCACTTCTTCTTCTACGAATTGCAGTTTATTTTTGGACACCTTCAGCCCCTGAATGCTCAAAAAGTTTAAAAGCTTAATGCTTTCTTCCCTAACTGCTTCCTCACTCTTTCCAGCTATTAACAGATCATCTACATATTGAACAAGGGTTATTCCTGGGTTTGGGGTATAGGTTTTCATTATCTGTTCTAATGCATGCCTAAATAAATTCGGGGACTCGGTATATCCCTGTGGGAGCACGGTCCACCTTAGTTGTTGCTTTTGGTGGGTATCGGGATCTTCCCATTCAAATGCAAAATAGTCCCTACATTCTTGCTTCAAGGGGCATGCCCAAAAGGCGTCTTTTAAATCTATAACACTATACCATTGGTCATCAGGTTTCAATTGACTGAGCAATGTATGGGGATTAGCTACTACAGGGAACCGGGCAATAGTTCTCTTATTTATTTCCCTTAAATCATGTATTAGTCGGTATTTCCCATCTGGTTCTTTTACAGGTAAGATGGGGTGTTGAAGGGAGACATACAAGGTTCCAAGAGCCCTTGTTGTATTAACCGTTCTATTTCTGGTTTTAGTCCCCTTTGCCCATCGTCTGACATGGGATATTGTTTTATCCTCACTGGGATTTCCGGGTTTTGGATAATAACTGTGAAAGGCTCTATATTCAGTCTCCCTGCTGTGTCAGGGGTATACCAAACCTCCGGGTTTATCTTCTCCTCGTCAGTGGCCCGTAGGGGGCACAGTCAGACTTTCAACTGTTTTTCTTCAATATTTCTATTTATTCCTAATTCCACCATTAAATCCCTACCTAATAAATTGTAATCGGCTTCAGGAACTAGTAGCAAGGATCCTATCCCTATTTTTTTCTCTGATTCTATTAAGACATCTTTAATTGCAGGAACCTTGAAGGGTTCCCCTTTTGCCCCAATAACCTGTACTGTTAAAGGCTAAATCTTACATCCCGGGGGCAAAGACTGAACTGTTGATCTCTCGGCCCCCGTGTCTACAAGGAAGGTTATGGGGGTTTGCTGGGGACCCACTTTAAGTTTTACCAAGGGCTCTGATGACATTTGAGTCCCCAATAAATAGAGCCCTTGACCCCCCCCTAATCCTCTTTGAACATTTTCTCATCCCTAAGCCTCTTTCGACATTCCCTCTTCATGTGTCCTTTCCCACCACAGTAGTAGCACCCCGTTCCTTCTCTCCCCCCCCACTGGGGGCCCTCCTAAATCCCGGGAACCCCTCCTCATGTCATTTCTTTCCCGTGGCGGAGGGTTGTTTCGCTGCCCCTCCCTTACTGCTGCCACCATCATCCGAACTTGCCTTTTATGTGCTTCTTCCTCCCGTCTAACATATACTTTTCGAGCCTCCCTAAGCAATTCATCAAGTCCTCTGTCCTGCCAATCATCTAACTTTTCTAATTTCTTTCGAACGTCTTCCCACGATTTAGCTACAAACTGTGTTTTCAGGAGTGCTTGCCCCATAGGCGTCTCTGGATCCACCCCTGAGTATAACTGAAAACTCTTCCTTAATCTTTCCAACCATTCAGTGGGGGTCTCATCCTTTCCTTGGCACTCTCTGAATGCCTTGCTTATATTTTGTCCCCGGGGCACAGCCTCTCGTATGCCCTGGATTATAATAGTTCTTAAGTCCTGCATATGACCACGATGGTTGGGGTCCTGATTATTCCAATTGGGATTTTGCAAGGGCCATTTGACATCAGCCACAGGACCCTGAACATGCTGGGCATCCCAAATTCTCATTCCTGCCCTTCTAATCATCCCTCTCTCCTCTGTTGTAAATAGTATGCCTAGAATGGACTGTATCTCTACCCAGGTATATTTATTTGGTCCCAGGAACTGATCCACCCTTTCTGCTACTCCTGTAGGGTCTTCTAATAATTTTCCCATCTCTTTCTTAAACTCACGGACATCTCCTGAGTTTAAGGGGACAGTGACAAACCCCATCCCAGCCTGAGGTCCTCCTAATGC
The DNA here is from genome assembly GCF_047830755.1 of Zonotrichia albicollis. Lineage (NCBI taxonomy): Eukaryota > Metazoa > Chordata > Aves > Passeriformes > Passerellidae > Zonotrichia > Zonotrichia albicollis. The sequence goes on along the minus strand of NW_027428331.1, from coordinate 124,206 downwards.
TATTTCCCTAAGAGGGAACAATCCACTGTTCTCTCCTTCCTCAATTACTGTTTTCATTTGGCTCCGAGTATGTCTCCTGTAATCCGAGGAGTCTGTGACCTGCTGTTTGTCAGGGGCTGATGCTGGAGGAATGTTTGGAAGGGATACAGGAGGGGCTGGGGCTGGTGGTGGTACATATGGGGGAGGATAAATAGAAATCTCTTCCTCCACTCGGGACTTTTTCTTTCTATCTTCTTCCCCTTGGCTTCCCTTAAGGGGGAGCAATCTAGTTATTTGCTCATTACTTCCTACCAACCACAATTTAGCATAAGCACTCTCCTCCAGGTTTTCTGGCTCTTTGGAATTCACATAGATATTCAAGGCTTGACAGACCCAGTCCTCAGAGGATCCGAAAACGGGCCAGTATGTATTTCCTGAATCCAGTTTCTTACCCCCCATACTACCATGCAATAATTTATCATTTTTGCTTTATCCTTCCCTTTTCTGGAGGGAAAATCATCCCAATAGTTAATCATTAATCCTAACGGACTATCCTTAGGTATTGGGGGTAACCGGGGGCCCTCCCCCAGGGGGTCAGAAGGCTTGCTCTCCTTCTGCCCCATCTTCCAAGGCACCTCCACGCACACACACACACACCCCCCTCGGTCGTGGCTCGCTCCCTCGCGGGTTACGAGAACCGCACTACTGGAGGGTCCCTCTTGCTTCGTCCTCAGTTGGACGTCTCATTCACTTTGCCCTGGGATTCCAACCCAACCAAGCGGTTCACCCGTATTCTCACGCGTCCTGCGTCTTCGCTCGGATCTTCGTGCACAAAGCTTACAGGGTCACTGGTGTTTCCTTGCTTATTCTCGAATTTAGGTTCGTCAGTCCAGAGGGGGGGTCGGTTGAGAAGATGAGGGCCACCAAAGGGGTGGGGGCACCCCCCCCCCGAATTCTCAAACCAACCCTGTCTCAGGATTTGAGTCACGGCACCAAATTGTGATAAACGAACCGACCGAATTTAAGAATTGTGCAATAATCTTTATTATTATGCAAGCAAGAATAAGCAAGATTCAGTGCTGGGCGGCCAGGAGACTTCGCTCTCTTAGGCACGCGTCTCCCCCTTTTAAGTTCGCTTTTTATTGTCCTTTTTCTCCGAATTCCTGGGTGACGTGGTCTGTTTTCTGCGCGTGCTCCTCCTGTTGCTAGGGGTCTTTTTTCTGCCTTCTAGTGGTCGTGGGATGAAGGCCCCAAGTCTTCCTCTTTGGCCACTTTCCTTATAAGGCATACCTATAAGTCTAATCTTTTAAGCTCAACGTTCTTGCAAGGTTAATAATTGTTACCATATGTGTTTCAGAAAGTCTCCTACATCTATAGGTTGGAATTTTTGCAGAGCAAACAAAAGGTTACAAGGTTAGTAATTATTACTAGATGTAGCTGTATCTGGTTACCAAGGGGGGATTTGTGGCCCAAGCACTACTTAAACGTTTCCCATACAGCCCTATAGATATTCTACAAAAGCTATTTAGCTATTGTTTTCAATTTAAATTATCATCTAGCTATTAATGAACAAATATATTGTTACTTATTACAGGCGTGACACGAGGAGCCACGAGGGACCAATGAACGAAGCTCAGGGGAGGAGCGAGGGACACACCTGAACCAATAGGAATGGCGTAGGGGAGGGACAAGGCTCAGGGGACAAATCATATGTTAAGTAAGGGAAGATTGACATAGAAATTTCTTGAAATGAAAGGGGGTTGGTTACATTGATAGACAGGTAACTGGCAGGAGGAACAAACCATTAGGAGGGAGAACATGGGGGGAACCGAGGGTCAAACCAAAACCCTACTGTGGTGGTTTGACCAGGAAGAAGTGGGAATTCTGGGAAGCTGTGGTCAAACCAATGAATGTTCTGAGTTTGAGACTGGCACCTGGTGTAGCCAGTGGGGTTTGGACACACCTCCGAGAATACACAGGGGTTAAAAAGCAGGGCTCTGGCCCTGGGAGGTCCTCTTGGGACGTCGAGGCGAAGAGGTCAGATCACCCTCCCCTGTCCAGCCGCTGCTGCTGGGCGGGGGAGGGGCTGCCATGCGGTAGGCCTGGGGCCTGGACAGAGATGGGGGGTGAGAAGGCCCTCGAGGATGGAAGGGTGGAAGAGCCCAGGGAGTCAGCCCTCGGGCAGCCATCCCCCCCCCAGGAAGGAGAGAGGAGAGCGGGCGACACCGAATGTGATAGCAGCCGGCCCAGGAGGAGAAGGAGGGGGGGGGAAGAGTGCCCGGCCGGAGCGGCAGCGTGTGTGGGAGTGCCGCAGCTCCAGGACAGACAGAGACTGAAAGTTTTAACCCCTTTCTTTCATGATTGGGGCCTTGCAAAAATGCTAATCCTCCTCGAAGCTGAATAAGAAGGGAGATAGGAGATGAGATGAGACAAGGACCTGGCCTGAAGGACGTAGAGAAGACTGGCTGAGTGAAGAGAGAGATGCTTGGAGTGGCCTTGTGGCTGGACTTTTCTTGTGGCCATGGACTCAGTTTGTTCCTGTGACACAGAGACTGCACTTAGGGGGAGGCAGTGCCTCAGAACCAGGAGGGTTCATCGTGAGGACCCCGCGGCCCCAGGGGGTTGGAAAAATATGGGGGGGACAGATGTCCCAAAGCAGAGACTGTGCCTTTTTGGAGTGAGACAAGGCATCCTTAAAAGACAACCCTAAAAGCAGCTCTGATCCATGCACGGTGGTGAGAGCACTGGGCATGGAAGGAAGATGTCACAAGCGGCAAAAGGACTTTTTTCCGGGCGGTGCCGAAGTGACAGGGAAGCACACGAGGTTTCAGTGTGTTTCCAGGGGAAGCCTATGGAACAAGAAGGACTCCTCTCCTCTTCATGAACTGAAGTTTGAGTATACTAAAGTGTGGTGCCAGGCTGGGCAGTTGGTGATTTGGGAGAATGTATCGGATTGGGAAATTCAGGTAGTGGGGAGGAGGAAAGTGGTTTTTTTGTAAGGTTTTCAATTTTTTTTTCTTTTCCTTATAGTTTTTCCCTATTTTCCTGTAGTTTAGGTAATAAAGTGTTCTTTATGTTTAAGCTGGAGCCTGTTTTGTTTATTCCTGGTCACATCTCACAGCAGACACCAGGGTGAGGGAATTTTCATAGGGGCACTGGCTCTGTGCCAGGCTCAAACCATGACACCTACTTATAAAAAAATTAACAACTTTACAAGAAAACTCATCCAGGACACACAATGCTACAATTCAGCCCAGAGATGAGAGATCTTTGTTCCCATGGAGCTGTGCTTGCCAGGGTAATGAATTCCTGTGTAGCTGGAACAAGCAATTCTGGATTCAGCTCCAGCTCTTGGTTGGCTGCATGATCATTGACAATGCTCCCTATTATCCTTGGTTACAATATAAGGATGTATTCTATTTCCATCTTCAAGAGCTGTTGAAACCAGGAGGGGCATTGTTCTTTTCCTTATCTCCTGTTAATGGGCCCATCAATGCCTTTCCCCATGACTCAGAGATAATTCCCTCTGGGAGCCCTTTCTGTCTCATGGACCCACCCCATGACTCATGGAATGATAAGAGCCCATTGTGAGATGCTGTGCCCAGAGGGGAGGAACCAAGCATCCCCACCTGCAAATAATCTGGAGTTTGGGACAGAACAAGCAGCCTTTCCACTGGATTCCCAGAGGAATGGCCGCCTTTTCCACTGGAACTTCAGAGGAAGACTATACCCTTCTACAGGATCACATGTGCCACTCCAGGAGGAGTGCAGCCACTAATCCAACTGGACTGCTACCAGTACCCTGACCAAGAGGGTGTCAGAGCTTGTATTCTGACTCTGTCAGCTGTGATAGACGAATCGACTGAATTTAAGAATTGTACCATAATCTTTATTATGCAAGCAAGAATAAGCAAGATTCAGCGCTGGGCTGCCAGGAGACTTCGCTCCCTTAGGCCCGCACCTCCCCCATTTTGAGTTCGCTTTTTATTGTCCTTTTTTCAGATTCTTGGATGACGTGGTCTGTTTTCTGTGCGTGCTCCTCCTGTTGCTAGGGGTCTTTTTTCTGCCTTCTGGTGTTCGTGGGATGAAGACCCCAAGTCTTCCTCTTTGGCCGCTTTCCTTATAAGGCATACCTATAAGTCTAGTCTTTTAAGCTCAACATTCTTGCAAGGTTAATAATTGTTACCATATGTGTTTCAGAAAGTCTCCTACATCTATAGGGTAGAATTTTTGCAGAGCAAGCAATTCTACAAGGTTAGAAATTATTTCCAGATGTGGCTGTATCCAATTACCAAGGGGGGGGGGTTGTAACTTTAACACTACTTATAAGTTTCCCATACAGCCCTATAGATATTCTACAAAAGCTATTTTAGCTATTGTTTTTTTAATTTAAATCATCATCTAGCTATTAATGAACAAATATATTGTTACTTATTACAATCCCCCATTTCTCTTTTTACCAATTTTGTTCATTAAACCTTTTTAGCTCCTTCCTAGCAAGCGCTAACTGATCTATTTCATCAGTTAAGCTCTGTGCATTAATTATACCTGCTAATTTCTTTAGTCTTTTCATCATATTCCAATTCACAACAAATTGAACTGCTGAGAAAATAAATCCTAGTACAATCAGAATTAAAAGAACGACAGTGGGATGGCACATACTGTTTAAGACACCTGTGGCAGTAGGTGACCATTCGAACAGGGTGTCCCACCACCTATAATTGCTATCTTGCTTCACTCTTTCTACTACCTGGTGTATTTTCTCTACATCATGTTGAACAGTTACTAGGGTCTTCTGTCCGCTTTTCCTGATTTTCTCAAGAATTTTTATCAGATCCTGGTGAAACAATAGTTGTCTCACTAGGGTGAAGTTCATCCCAATCGGGGTGGGCATTAACTTGTGAATCAGCGTGTAGTTGGATTGTAATAGTTGGTGAGAGGTAACTGTAGCTTCATAAGTGGTGTCACACCCTGTAATCTTGGTGAAGTTACAAGCACAGAAGTTTGAGTGATTCTTTGTATCCACCATAACATCATCTACTAGCACAAAATCACAGAGAGTTCTGAAACACGTGCACCCATTGCCTATGTATATAAGAACTGTTTTAGAAACTTCATTAGGGCGAATCTCAAAATGGCAAATGTTTTGCTCTGTGTCCAAACAGATATCTTGAGCTATAATTACAGCGCCCTCGCAGATGAATCCCAACTGTTCTCGTACAATACAAGATTCCAAGTCAACAGTTTGCCATTTGTCACCAAGCTGACGGACCCATCCTCTATGTTCTGTAGGATAGAGGACAGCTCCGTCATGGTTTATTCCTAATGCAATGACAGGAAAAACTAGATGTACAGAGGCATTTTGTATGGTCAAGACAAAGGCAGTGACTGTATTAGAAATAGGGTTATAGGTAAAATTCACCAGTTTCCACGAGGATTGGAATTCCCTTTCAAACTCAGTGGCATTATCCCAAATTATTTTCCGAATTTCTGTGGGGAAAGTGCCTTCCTCGCCCTCTCTTATAATTGCAGCAGAGACTGACTGCATCCATAATTGTGCCCGGATACAGCTGAGGGCTAAGGAGACATTATTTTGTGTGGCACCAAGTGCATCAATTACCAATTTGTGATCGTTCACATTTACTCTTTCCCAATTTGGCAAAATGTTTGACAACGTCCACTGGTGTCTCCCCAAAGCCAGTAGAGATGACCTCAGTGGTTGCTGTAATTTGGACAGATCTCTGGCCGTAGCAGCCAGTTTGTTCATTAGTACCTCCGAATCGATGCTATTCAGAATTCCCAGTCCTGTGCCTAGAACACCAGTCACATCTCTAAGTTTCCTTGTTTTAAAAGAGCTGCGTTTCCTGAGCCAAGTAGTCCAGCCTTCAAAGGATGTTTGCAAAAACAGAGAACAAGCTGGCTGGATTTCTGAAACATTAGTCTGCATTAGCAGTTCGACCTGTTTTAGAGACCATGCTGGATTAAATAATATTTGTTGTTGACCAATTTTTTTGATTATATAAGGTCCTATTTTGAAAATTTTTGGTGTGAGTGTGACCGGTGGTGTAGGTGAAATGGTGATAATGTGTGGTTTAGTAGTGGTAGATTGTGTTTTAATATTTATTGTGAATTTAAAGGAAAGGCCTTGTGTATCTTTTGTCCAGAGACAGACTACCTCTGCCGTGTGAGTTAATGTGAAGTTTTGCCAGCAGTCTCGTGCTGGGTATTCAAAATTTATTTGTTTATCCTCCTGACCCATGGAAACACTGATTGAGATTGTGTTAGTATAGTCTGATCCATTAACCACTCGACATCCAATATTAATTTGTTCTCCCACTACTCCTTGAAGCTCCCAAGTTTTCTGCCTCTTCCATTCGTGTTTAGCATACGGCAGACCGTCATGCAGAACTAAAGTTTGTAAACTCAAACCTGTGGTATTTCCCATAGATCCGGTAAATTGCAAAAAGGCCTGAGACCAGTCAGTGATCAGGGTCCGTTTGACTAGGATCTTGTTCCCTTTGTAAGGCTGATGGGGGTTTCCCCAGGCAGTCGGGAAGCTCAGGATTATAATGATAAAAATAGCTCGCCAAGCAGGGCAGGGTCCTAGCAACAAATTTTGTTCACCTCTTATAACCATATCTCTTTTACCTGGAGCATTCCTGTGCTCCGTTCCTGTTCCTGAGGCCCGTTGCTCTTCCTCACTCCTCCTTACCTCTCTGCCTCGCCTGCCAGCCCGGGTGTATCGGTCTGCAGGGATCATTATCTTCTTGGCAGCAGGGGTAGTCTTCAGGGGGTGCATTATTTGGGCTATTTCTTTCGTTCCTGCCCCCACTCCTAAGGGCAGGCTGCCAGGCCTCCAGGCAAAGGATCTCTCTTATCTTATGGCAGATTCTCTGTCGTTCCTAGCGAGCTTTATAGGGCCTGAGTCTCACTGTCTGGGTTTTTCCTCCGAGCCTTACGGGCTCATTTCTTATATATTCGGAAGTAGCAGCGTACGGTACTATCCCAATTTCGGGGCTCAACTTGCCACTCTATGGGGACATGAATCTTTTTCCCTACACACACCTGGTCTAATATCACACTCTGATTTTGGCAGATGATCCTATATGATTGGTGATGTATTGCCCAGGCCAGGGCCCAATGTCTCCTCTGCTCTATATTTTCAATTAATGTTATTGCCTCCCTATAAGGGATTTCTCTTTGTCCTGGGGCTGTTGCAAATTTGCTTAGAGCCGTGTAAGGGTTTTCCCTCCTCCAACCCCAATCACAAGTATGATACCAGATACCCCCACCTAACTGTGATTGGAAAACCCACCATTTGAGCCTACATCCCCCGCAAAATATTTTTATCCATGCCCTACAGATGGGATCACCACATTTAATGCACCCAGGTCTGTTAGACAGTGGCCGCCTTATCTCAGAGAGGACCTCAGCCACTGATATCAGATCATCCCATGTGTGCCAAATAAGAGGACACTTCAGTTCCTTTCCCACCCTTTGAATATTGTCTCTGACCAGTAGCTGCAGTCGGTGTTTCTCCCTCTCAGTCATTCATATTACCAGTTGCTATGCATTCTTATGTTTTCCGAAGAGTCAATCGTAGATCTCCAGGGCGACTGGTCACCTCCCAAGGGGTGTCTGCAGTGATGGGTCCTTTCACTCGACTGGCATGTGTCCAGCCTTTTTCAGCAGTTCGGACGGCTGTCTCTGTGGTAAACAGAACAACATAGGGACCTTCCCATTGGGGTGTTAGGGAGGTCTCTTTCCAAGTTTTAATTAGGACTCTATCTCCAGGTTTAAGCTTATGCATTGCTATGTCCAAAGGGGGTCTTTGTACCAATAGCCCTTTTCGTTTTAGTTCCTCCCTTCGTTTCATTAGCTGTTGTATGTAACTCTGAATTTGACTATCTTGGATACAGGGATGGTTCCCTGGTAGCTCTAAGTCGTAAGGCATTCCATAGAGCATTTCAAAGGGAGAAATTCCCACATCCGTCCTAGGTTGGGTTCTAATGTTTAGCAGTGCCAGGGGTAAACATCTGACCCATGACATTTTAGTTTCCACCATAAGTTTAGTGAGTTGCTTCTTGATTTCTCCATTTGCCCTTTCTACCCTCCCTGAGCTTTGAGGGTGCCAAGGAGTGTGATATTTCCATTTAGTACCTAAGGCCGTGGTTACCTCTTTTAGTACTTTATTTGCGAAATGGGGGCCTCTATCAGAGTCTAATATTTCTACTAATCCATACCTAGGGATTATTTCTTCCAGTAAGGTTTTAATCACTACGTTTGCAGTAGCCCATGATGTAGGATATGCTTCTACGAAGTGGGTTAGATGATCTACTAGTACCAATAAGTACTTGTACCTCCCTACTTTTGGTAGCTTGGTGAAATCTACTTGTACATGTGAAAAAGGTCAGTGTGCTAATTCCCTTCCTCCTGGAATCCTTTCTCGAGCTTGATGCCTATTAACCCTCTGGCATGTTATACATCCCCTAACTACTTGTTTTGCTATATCATAAATTCCTATACACATATACTTAATAGTAAACTGATCTACTAAGGCTTAGGTTCCCCAGTGAGTCTTTTCATGTAACTGCTGCACTATCCTCTGAGCTACAGATTTTGGCAGCACTTCCCTATCATCTGGTAATTTTCGAATACCCTCATTCTCTGTTATTCCCATTCTGTCTAATTTTTCCTTTTCCTGGGCTGTGAAGTTCAGGACACAAACTCTTTCGCCATCTCGCATTCTCCTTGTTCCCTGCTCCTGGAATTTTCTGAGGGCAGCTTTCTTTGCTTCTCTATCTGCTATATTGTTTCCTCTGATCAGATGGGAGGGACCCTTTTAATGTCCTTTAACATGTACTATTGCTATTCTCTTTGGGCCTCTTAACGCTTGTAATATCTGAGTGATTAGTTCCCGATGTATTAATTCTTTTCTTTGGGAATTTATTAACCCTCTTTCTTCCCAAATTTTTCCAAAAGTATGTATCACTCCAAAGGCATACTTTGAATCCGTATAGATGGTCCCATCCTTAGCTTCCAAGAATTTCAGAGCCCGCAATACCGCATAAAGCTCACAGGCCTGGGCTGACCAACTAAGACTCAGAGGGCCGGATTCTATTATTTCTAAATTTTCACCTCCCACAATGGCATATCCCGAGATTCGCTTTCCCTCAACAACCCTAGAGGAACCATCCACAAATAACTTTTCTCCTTCTTCCAGTTCTTCCTCTTCGAGATCCGGTCTAATTTTTGTTTGTTTCTCTATGCTATGTAAGCAATCATGAGTTAAATTCTCCTGTGGATCCCCAAACAGGAATTCAGCAGGGTTTTGCAGAGAGGTGGTTTCAAGTATCAACCGAGGGGATGACAGTAAAATGCCCTCGTATTTCAAAAGTCTGGAGTCTGTTATCCATTTTCTGCCTTTTGTTGCAATACTGCCCGTATATTATGGGGAGTAAAAACTTTCAGTTCTCCTCCATAGGTAATTTTGAGAGCTTCCTCCACTAAAAGGGCTGTGGCTACTATAATCTGCAAGCATGTTGGCCATCCCCTACTTACTGGATCCAGTAATTTAGAAATGTATGCCACTGGTTTTCGACTGCTGGCCCAGTCCTGAGCCAGTACCCCAAATGCTACTCCTGCCTCAGTATTAACGAACAAATAAAAAGGTCTCCTAACATCGGGGAGGCTTAGCACCGGGGCATTAGTCAATTCCTCTTTTAGTTGTTCTAATGATTCATCATCCTTTTCAGTCCATTTAATCAAACCTTCAGTAGTTAGTTTTTCATACAAGAATTTTATTTTGCCACTAAAGTTTTCAATCCATTGTCTGCAGTATCCTATGAGACCCAATAGCTGTCTAATTTGTCTCTTATTTCTTGGGGGGGGAAGGGAGAGGATTCCCTTAACCCTCTCTGGATCTACTGTTTTAGTTCCTTTACTGAGTCGGTGTCCCAGGTACTTCACTTCTTCTTCTACGAATTGCAGTTTATTTTTGGACACCTTCAGCCCCTGAATGCTCAAAAAGTTTAAAAGCTTAATGCTTTCTTCCCTAACTGCTTCCTCACTCTTTCCAGCTATTAACAGATCATCTACATATTGAACAAGGGTTATTCCTGGGTTTGGGGTATAGGTTTTCATTATCTGTTCTAATGCATGCCTAAATAAATTCGGGGACTCGGTATATCCCTGTGGGAGCACGGTCCACCTTAGTTGTTGCTTTTGGTGGGTATCGGGATCTTCCCATTCAAATGCAAAATAGTCCCTACATTCTTGCTTCAAGGGGCATGCCCAAAAGGCGTCTTTTAAATCTATAACACTATACCATTGGTCATCAGGTTTCAATTGACTGAGCAATGTATGGGGATTAGCTACTACAGGGAACCGGGCAATAGTTCTCTTATTTATTTCCCTTAAATCATGTATTAGTCGGTATTTCCCATCTGGTTCTTTTACAGGTAAGATGGGGTGTTGAAGGGAGACATACAAGGTTCCAAGAGCCCTTGTTGTATTAACCGTTCTATTTCTGGTTTTAGTCCCCTTTGCCCATCGTCTGACATGGGATATTGTTTTATCCTCACTGGGATTTCCGGGTTTTGGATAATAACTGTGAAAGGCTCTATATTCAGTCTCCCTGCTGTGTCAGGGGTATACCAAACCTCCGGGTTTATCTTCTCCTCGTCAGTGGCCCGTAGGGGGCACAGTCAGACTTTCAACTGTTTTTCTTCAATATTTCTATTTATTCCTAATTCCACCATTAAATCCCTACCTAATAAATTGTAATCGGCTTCAGGAACTAGTAGCAAGGATCCTATCCCTATTTTTTTCTCTGATTCTATTAAGACATCTTTAATTGCAGGAACCTTGAAGGGTTCCCCTTTTGCCCCAATAACCTGTACTGTTAAAGGCTAAATCTTACATCCCGGGGGCAAAGACTGAACTGTTGATCTCTCGGCCCCCGTGTCTACAAGGAAGGTTATGGGGGTTTGCTGGGGACCCACTTTAAGTTTTACCAAGGGCTCTGATGACATTTGAGTCCCCAATAAATAGAGCCCTTGACCCCCCCCTAATCCTCTTTGAACATTTTCTCATCCCTAAGCCTCTTTCGACATTCCCTCTTCATGTGTCCTTTCCCACCACAGTAGTAGCACCCCGTTCCTTCTCTCCACCCCCACTGGGGGCCCTCCTAAATCCCGGGAAACCCTCCTCATGTCATTTCTTTCCCATGGCGGAGGGTTGTTTCGCTGCCCCTCCCTTACTGCTGCCACCATCATCCGAACTTGCCTTTTATGTGCTTCTTCCTCCCGTCTAACATATACTTTTCGAGCCTCCCTAAGCAATTCATCAAGTCCTCTGTCCTGCCAATCATCTAACTTTTCTAATTTCTTTCGAACGTCTTCCCACGATTTAGCTACAAACTGTGTTTTCAGGAGTGCTTGCCCCATAGGCGTCTCTGGATCCACCCCTGAGTATAACTGAAAACTCTTCCTTAATCTTTCCAACCATTCAGTGGGGGTCTCATCCTTTCCTTGGCACTCTCTGAATGCCTTGCTTATATTTTGTCCCCGGGGCACAGCCTCTCGTATGCCCTGGATTATAATAGTTCTTAAGTCCTGCATATGACCACGATGGTTGGGGTCCTGATTATTCCAATTGGGATTTTGCAAGGGCCATTTGACATCAGCCACAGGACCCTGAACATGCTGGGCATCCCAAATTCTCATTCCTGCCCTTCTAATCATCCCTCTCTCCTCTGTTGTAAATAGTATGCCTAGAATGGACTGTATCTCTACCCAGGTATATTTATTTGGTCCCAGGAACTGATCCACCCTTTCTGCTACTCCTGTAGGGTCTTCTAATAATTTTCCCATCTCTTTCTTAAACTCACGGACATCTCCTGAGTTTAAGGGGACAGTGACAAACCCCATCCCAGCCTGAGGTCCTCCTAATGCTATTTCCCTAAGAGGGAACAATCCACTGTTCTCTCCTTCCTCAATTACTGTTTTCATTTGGCTCCGAGTATGTCTCCTGTAATCCGAGGAGTCTGTGACCTGCTGTTTGTCAGGGGCTGATGCTGGAGGAATGTTTGGAAGGGATACAGGAGGGGCTGGGGCTGGTGGTGGTACATATGGGGGAGGATAAATAGAAATCTCTTCCTCCACTCGGGACTTTTTCTTTCTATCTTCTTCCCCTTGGCTTCCCTTAAGGGGGAGCAATCTAGTTATTTGCTCATTACTTCCTACCAACCACAATTTAGCATAAGCACTCTCCTCCAGGTTTTCTGGCTCTTTGGAATTCACATAGATATTCAAGGCTTGACAGACCCAGTCCTCAGAGGATCCGAAAACGGGCCAGTATGTATTTCCTGAATCCAGTTTCTTACCCCCCATACTACCATGCAATAATTTATCATTTTTGCTTTATCCTTCCCTTTTCTGGAGGGAAAATCATCCCAATAGTTAATCATTAATCCTAACGGACTATCCTTAGGTATTGGGGGTAACCGGGGGCCCTCCCCCAGGGGGTCAGAAGGCTTGCTCTCCTTCTGCCCCATCTTCCAAGGCACCTCCACGCACACACACACACACCCCCCTCGGTCGTGGCTCGCTCCCTCGCGGGTTACGAGAACCGCACTACTGGAGGGTCCCTCTTGCTTCGTCCTCAGTTGGACGTCTCATTCACTTTGCCCTGGGATTCCAACCCAACCAAGCGGTTCACCCGTATTCTCACGCGTCCTGCGTCTTCGCTCGGATCTTCGTGCACAAAGCTTACAGGGTCACTGGTGTTTCCTTGCTTATTCTCGAATTTAGGTTCGTCAGTCCAGAGGGGGGGTCGGTTGAGAAGATGAGGGCCACCAAAGGGGTGGGGGCACCCCCCCCCCCGAATTCTCAAACCAACCCTGTCTCAGGATTTGAGTCACGGCACCAAATTGTGATAAACGAACCGACCGAATTTAAGAATTGTGCAATAATCTTTATTATTATGCAAGCAAGAATAAGCAAGATTCAGTGCTGGGCGGCCAGGAGACTTCGCTCTCTTAGGCACGCGTCTCCCCCTTTTAAGTTCGCTTTTTATTGTCCTTTTTCTCCGAATTCCTGGGTGACGTGGTCTGTTTTCTGCGCGTGCTCCTCCTGTTGCTAGGGGTCTTTTTTCTGCCTTCTAGTGGTCGTGGGATGAAGGCCCCAAGTCTTCCTCTTTGGCCACTTTCCTTATAAGGCATACCTATAAGTCTAATCTTTTAAGCTCAACGTTCTTGCAAGGTTAATAATTGTTACCATATGTGTTTCAGAAAGTCTCCTACATCTATAGGTTGGAATTTTTGCAGAGCAAACAAAAGGTTACAAGGTTAGTAATTATTACTAGATGTAGCTGTATCTGGTTACCAAGGGGGGATTTGTGGCCCAAGCACTACTTAAACGTTTCCCATACAGCCCTATAGATATTCTACAAAAGCTATTTAGCTATTGTTTTCAATTTAAATTATCATCTAGCTATTAATGAACAAATATATTGTTACTTATTACAGGCGTGACACGAGGAGCCACGAGGGACCAATGAACGAAGCTCAGGGGAGGAGCGAGGGACACACCTGAACCAATAGGAATGGCGTAGGGGAGGGACAAGGCTCAGGGGACAAATCATATGTTAAGTAAGGGAAGATTGACATAGAAATTTCTTGAAATGAAAGGGGGTTGGTTACATTGATAGACAGGTAACTGGCAGGAGGAACAAACCATTAGGAGGGAGAACATGGGGGGAACCGAGGGTCAAACCAAAACCCTACTGTGGTGGTTTGACCAGGAAGAAGTGGGAATTCTGGGAAGCTGTGGTCAAACCAATGAATGTTCTGAGTTTGAGACTGGCACCTGGTGTAGCCAGTGGGGTTTGGACACACCTCCGAGAATACACAGGGGTTAAAAAGCAGGGCTCTGGCCCTGGGAGGTCCTCTTGGGACGTCGAGGCGAAGAGGTCAGATCACCCTCCCCTGTCCAGCCGCTGCTGCTGGGCGGGGGAGGGGCTGCCATGCGGTAGGCCTGGGGCCTGGACAGAGATGGGGGGTGAGAAGGCCCTCGAGGATGGAAGGGTGGAAGAGCCCAGGGAGTCAGCCCTCGGGCAGCCATCCCCCCCCCAGGAAGGAGAGAGGAGAGCGGGCGACACCGAATGTGATAGCAGCCGGCCCAGGAGGAGAAGGAGGGGGGGGGAAGAGTGCCCGGCCGGAGCGGCAGCGTGTGTGGGAGTGCCGCAGCTCCAGGACAGACAGAGACTGAAAGTTTTAACCCCTTTCTTTCATGATTGGGGCCTTGCAAAAATGCTAATCCTCCTCGAAGCTGAATAAGAAGGGAGATAGGAGATGAGATGAGACAAGGACCTGGCCTGAAGGACGTAGAGAAGACTGGCTGAGTGAAGAGAGAGATGCTTGGAGTGGCCTTGTGGCTGGACTTTTCTTGTGGCCATGGACTCAGTTTGTTCCTGTGACACAGAGACTGCACTTAGGGGGAGGCAGTGCCTCAGAACCAGGAGGGTTCATCGTGAGGACCCCGCGGCCCCAGGGGGTTGGAAAAATATGGGGGGGACAGATGTCCCAAAGCAGAGACTGTGCCTTTTTGGAGTGAGACAAGGCATCCTTAAAAGACAACCCTAAAAGCAGCTCTGATCCATGCACGGTGGTGAGAGCACTGGGCATGGAAGGAAGATGTCACAAGCGGCAAAAGGACTTTTTTCCGGGCGGTGCCGAAGTGACAGGGAAGCACACGAGGTTTCAGTGTGTTTCCAGGGGAAGCCTATGGAACAAGAAGGACTCCTCTCCTCTTCATGAACTGAAGTTTGAGTATACTAAAGTGTGGTGCCAGGCTGGGCAGTTGGTGATTTGGGAGAATGTATCGGATTGGGAAATTCAGGTAGTGGGGAGGAGGAAAGTGGTTTTTTTGTAAGGTTTTCAATTTTTTTTTCTTTTCCTTATAGTTTTTCCCTATTTTCCTGTAGTTTAGGTAATAAAGTGTTCTTTATGTTTAAGCTGGAGCCTGTTTTGTTTATTCCTGGTCACATCTCACAGCAGACACCAGGGTGAGGGAATTTTCATAGGGGCACTGGCTCTGTGCCAGGCTCAAACCATGACACCTACTTATAAAAAAATTAACAACTTTACAAGAAAACTCATCCAGGACACACAATGCTACAATTCAGCCCAGAGATGAGAGATCTTTGTTCCCATGGAGCTGTGCTTGCCAGGGTAATGAATTCCTGTGTAGCTGGAACAAGCAATTCTGGATTCAGCTCCAGCTCTTGGTTGGCTGCATGATCATTGACAATGCTCCCTATTATCCTTGGTTACAATATAAGGATGTATTCTATTTCCATCTTCAAGAGCTGTTGAAACCAGGAGGGGCATTGTTCTTTTCCTTATCTCCTGTTAATGGGCCCATCAATGCCTTTCCCCATGACTCAGAGATAATTCCCTCTGGGAGCCCTTTCTGTCTCATGGACCCACCCCATGACTCATGGAATGATAAGAGCCCATTGTGAGATGCTGTGCCCAGAGGGGAGGAACCAAGCATCCCCACCTGCAAATAATCTGGAGTTTGGGACAGAACAAGCAGCCTTTCCACTGGATTCCCAGAGGAATGGCCGCCTTTTCCACTGGAACTTCAGAGGAAGACTATACCCTTCTACAGGATCACATGTGCCACTCCAGGAGGAGTGCAGCCACTAATCCAACTGGACTGCTACCAGTACCCTGACCAAGAGGGTGTCAGAGCTTGTATTCTGACTCTGTCAGTGGTTTTTCTTTTACATTATTGCATGTATTTTGGATGGGGTATTTTTGTGTTTTTTTTTTTTTTTTCCCCTTTTCCTAATAAATTGTATTTCTGACTTAGAGTCTCTCACTGGTTTTGCTTTTAAACCAGAACACTTATCCAGAAATTATTTTGCAGTTTTCTTTCACAGTCGTTTGAAGCTTTTAAACTTCACATTTCAATTTGCTTTGCCTTAAAGAAAACCACTTCTGGTCCCAGTGCATACTGCAACCTTTTGCCAGCAAAATCCTCATGGCTGCCAGCTTCTGATGTTACAGAATAAACTGCATGTGAATGTGTTAATTGGGTTTTCTGATGGAAAAACTCTGTGTCATGTTGCTGCACGTGTTTGCTTAGCTATGGGTTTAGTCCTGGCCTAGTAAAGTCCAGACAGGGTGGCATGTTTCAGGGAAAACTGGTCCATGAGCTTATGGGGCTGCCATCAGCAGGAGATTGAATGTCTCTTTTGGGGATTTCTCTGGAGACAAAATTAGGGACCAGCTCTATGCTGCAATATTCTCTTAGATCTTTCAAAAATATCCTAGAAAAGGCAGTGAAACTTCACATCTCCTTTCTCAGCCACTGTTGGAAGAGGGGCATTCTTGTCCCTCCTCAAAGCCATTGCTCTTGCCCACCAGAAACATGAACATCCACAAACAGCAATGATGCATGGTCCTCCTGCTGCTGCTTCAGAGCTCTGGGGAGTGCAGACCTGGGTATTACCAATGTGAACACTTGAATAGCATTTCATGCTCCTTCAAGACAACCAGATCTCAGGGCTTTTAGTTTCAAAGAAGCCACTGTACTGGCTCTAGGGAAGAACAGTAAATGGGAAACAGTGACTGCCAGCCTTGCAGGGGTGTGGGGGCAAACCTGGAGTGTCTGTGTCAAAAGATGAATGGGAAGAGTGCAATTGCCCAAGCCAAAGCTTCAATTAGGAGAGCAAGATCAGTTCTTTACTGCATGCTTGCATGAAAATCATTTGGGATCTCCTTTTTTGTATCTCATGCAGAAACAGGGGGCTTAATAATTCAGTGCTTCCTAAAAACACGTTGGGATGTAGCTCTGTAGTGGTTCACAATGAAGCAGACAGCCTGCTTTGTCACTGCCAGCCCTGGTGACCCTACAAGGGACTCTAGTGTATCCCATGCCTGTTTTGCCTCCAAGCAAAGCTTGGATTTGCCTATGAGTTGTGCAATAAATACAAGAGTAATAAAATGGACAATTAAACTGGTCACTTTGGAGGATATGCTCATGGTTTCGCACATCGGTCCTGTACCTCTTGCTCCCAAGGCTTGTCACTCATCATGAAATATTTCAATGGAAAAACTCAGAAACCATGTTATATGTGAATCAAATTGCATCAGATCATCAAGAATTCTGGTGGCAAGAGCAAGGCAAAAGCCTTTTGCCGCTCACTTTAGGCTATCCTGGATTTCTGCAGCTCTTTGTGAAAGCTGCTGTAGGCAGAGTGTTTGTAGTTGTTTGAGGCTGTTATGAGAGATACGAGGAACAGTGTGCAGGGCTCTCCTGGCTGAAATCTGTTTGTCCAAGCCCAGGGACACGGTGCCGGCAGAAGCGAAGCGGCTCCGCTCCCAGCCCGAGAGTGTGTGAGCTGAGCCACAGCGGGGAGAAAAGAACCGAGGGGCTCCAGTCCAGCTGCTTCACCTGCCGTGGCTGCTCCCCAGAGCTCTGCCATTGGGAGAAAGTCAGTGCTGGACAAGCCCCTGAACATTCATTGCTGCCGGAACTACTCCGTGATGGCTCCTGTTCTTCCTGAGGGAGAACCCGGCGCCATCTTGGAACGCGAGTCCTGGGGGGATTTTCCTCTGGCATTTTGGGTCTTTGTTCCAGTGGAAGACGGTGAGGTCTGGCAGTTTGATATCTAGAAGTCACTGCCTTTGTTCTTGCTTTGTAGGCATTCTGTTTGTTAATAAGCTGTTGGTTTCCTTCCGCTTTCATCTATTAGTATTAATTTCCTATTGCTGGAAGTGGATTGTTGGAACACATTAGAGGAGACGACTTATTACAGAGTGTTGGTTTTAAGTTGTCTCCAACTGTGTGAGACAGATGGCTTCACACAGGAGCATCCCCAAAGCTGCTGAGGGGAAGGCACAGAGGGAGACAAACCCAGTATTTCTGAGGGAAATTCCTTGACACCAAACCAACCTGAGTCATCAAACAGCTGACCTGACCTTTCAAGACATGGGCCAAAGGGGAAACCTTTCAGGGTGTTTGTTCCAGGCCGGGCTATGCCCAAGGCAAAGGTGTGTCAGTGCCCTGGGCTCCTTCTCTCCTCATTGTGTCTGGCACTCACAGGAGCCCAGAGCTCCTGCAGGAACCATCCCAGCACTCAGTGGGAGCAACTTGTGTCCAGTGCTCACACAGAGCTGTGGTGTCCAGCACCGCAGCTCATTGGAATGAGGAAGTGTTCCAGCCCTCTTGGAAGGAGCTAAGGAGCTTTGGCCTTTAGATCAGATCCTTCCCAGCTCATGATTTGCTGCCGTGGGAGAGCTTGTTGCTTGTTGCTGCTTGTGGCAACACTTGTTTCACAGCTGACAGCCCTGCTCTGCTGGCCAGCAGCCATTGCAGGAGCTTGTGCTGGTGACATTGAACATTTCAGATCTTCCTAAGGAAAGCTCAGGGCAGAACTTGTCAAAAGAGCACTGCCTGGGCAGTGGCTTTGACATTAAATCTTTCTTCTGTGCTCCATGTCACACACAGTAAACATTTGAGGAAGCAAATTTGCTGCTCCAGAAATTCCTCAAATCAGTCAGTTAAACCGGAACAGAACATGATCTGGGATGTGTAATCTCAGTTTAATTTTTTGAGCAGAAAGCTGCAGGAGCACTGTTTATTAGCTGTGTGTCTAACCTAAGTGACCTTGCCACCAAGAACTTAGTAAAGAGGGGAGAGATGGAATAAGCAGCACAAGGATCTGCATTGTGATTCTCCCACAGGCCTGAGGACAGGGCCCACTTCCACTGGGCCTTGGCTTTTTACCCTCCATCAAAACTTGGTGCTTCAGATTGTGGTGGTGAATGGGCCCGGCCTCGTGCGGCCCCAGGGTGATCTGGGAAACGCTTGTCAGGCCTGGGCCTTGCTGAACAGCCCCTGGGCTCAGCTCCTGCTGAGCTTATCAGGGACACGGAGCGCTCCCAGGAACCTGTGCCGCCTAACGAGCTCCTGGGGTGTCAGGGAACAGCCTTGCAAACCACTTTTCTTGCCTGAATGGCACGGCATCCTTCTCCTCCCACTTTGCTAGACAGGCTGCTGGCCCCCAGTGCGGCCACGAGGAAGCATTTTATGGCTGAGGCCCACTCTCTTGTGGCCCATAAAGAGCGCTCCAATGGAGGCCCTTGGAGCTCTCCTGGAGCACAGTGGCTGCCAGCAGCAACCTCCCTCTGAGTGGGGCCTCTCAGGGGCAGCGAGCTCTCAAGTTTGCTGCACTGGCAGGATCACTGCTCAGCAATGGATCCTGGGCCAACAGCCCCACTCCTGGAGGCTCCAGTCTAACCACCACAGTTAAGCTGGAGTGCTGTTAAGCTTTTAGGCTATATTCCTTTTTAGCCTTGTCCTTTCTGTACTTTTGTGAAGAGCACCTAAACACACACACACACACACATGCACACAAACACTTCTCAGAATGTTTCTTGTTTGATTGACAGAAATTTGTTTGTTGCTATTGGTATTTTTTTCCTTGTTGTACCTTAAACGACCTGTAAGCAATAGTGTGAATGTTGCCAATGATTTTTTTAGAGGGTAGCTCAGATCCAACCTCACCTCTGTGTAAGGCTCAGCCATGTTCAGCTACTGCTTAATATTCAATCTGGTTTTTACTGAACCTTGCCGGGGAATTTTTAAGCAATTTTAGATAGTTGTTTGTAACAAGCCTTGGGAGCATGAGGGGCAGAGTTGACACTGGAAAGCAGGAGAGTCATTCCAAAGGGATGAGTTTCACTGTCCATTCTATTCTATTTCTTTCACTCTAATAAGCCAAGCCAAGCTTTTCTTGCAGGCAGAGTGTGTGTAGGATACACTAAAGCATTGTGCCATGGCTCTGGGATGAATGGTACCCAGGCTGGAGTGTAAATAGATTTGAGGCACCCTTGTCACTTGTTATTGGCCTCAGAGTCCACTCATCCTTCTACAAACAACTTGCAAACAACACAGCTGGACTGCTGTCCTGGGTACATATATATACAGATGGCTTTTCCAAAGCAGTTCACTATTTCCCAGTTAAATACACAACCTCCTCTTACCTATGGAATTGTGACTGAAGACACCTGAGAGCCAGATCTGTGTGAGATTGCAAAGGAGCAAAGCTTGGCCATTTGGGCACACTTGTCTTTGTTTCTTTGCTCAGGCCTTTGGTGAGCACAGAACACATCTAGGTAGAAAACTTTTGTCTGTACAGGACTTTGCATCCATTGTGCCCCAAACATGTCAATAAGTGGCCCTGTTACAATGACAAGTTAAAATAGCAGCACAAATGTCACAAAGAAAACATGGCAAAAGAGGAAAGGGAGAAGCCCGGTAAGGAAAGGACATGGTGAGGCACCGGCACATTGAATGAGCTGCACTCCATAACCTCTAGGCTAGCAGGCCCTGATCTCACATTCTCTTTGGTTTATGTAAATTGATATATTTTTTAGGTTTTCAAATCATCAAAATAAAATATATACCATAAAAAATGTCATCAAAATTTAAGGATATAATCATAACACATTTATTCAAAACTATCAGACCATATATACATCTCTAACTATGAAACCGAAACAAAAATTCAAGTCTTCAAACACTCTATGGACAGCCAGCAGCTTCTTCCTGAGCTTAGGGGATAGAGAGCTGTTCTGGATGGGAGGGAAGGAGAACATTGCAAGTGTCCAGAGAAAACTTCTTGGTAAGACTGCAGGCAGTCAGATCTGCAAAGGGGAGACACAAAATGTGACAGAGGCTTGAATGCAAGCCTAAAGCATCTGAAGCTCCATATTTCATGGGACATATTCCTTGGAAACAGCCGCACAGAGAAACATACTCCTGCTGGCAGACACTTGAGGCAGGCCAGGGGAAAACCCTGAGCCACTTCCCCAGAGCTGCCGCAGGCACAGCCTGGCCTCTGGGCTGCCCTGGGACAGCAGGGAGCCCAGAGCCCTGTGCTCTCCAGCAATGGCTCAGCTGCACATGCACCCTGCTGCTCCTCTCCCTGCCCCACAGCTCAGCAGCCCTACAGCTCCAGGGGCACTGGCAGCAGCACAGCTCCTTGCGGGGGGCACATGCAGGGCACAGCTGTTCCCTGCACAGCCTCTCTGCGCTGCCACAAGACCCTTTCACCGAACAGAGAGTAGCTCAGATCCAACCTCACCTCTGTGTGAGGCTGAGTCATGTTCACCTAACACCCTTCCTTAGGCATCCACAGCTCCTCTGGACAACTTGTTCCCAGTGCCTCACCTGCCTCACTGTTGAGAATTTCTTCCAAGAAAATTGCAAAGAGAGTAAAAATGTTTCTGTAAATACATCAGCAATGAATGGAGGTCTAAGGAGAAGCTCTGTCTTCTCCTGGACATGGGGGGAAACATGGAACAGAGGTTGAGAAAAAGACTGAGAACTGAATGCACTCTTCCCTGGGTAAAAACTGTCAGGATGGCTGGGCCCAGGGAGTGGTGGAATTCAGTGGAATTAAATCCAGCTGGCACCTGGTCACAAGGGGTGTTCCCCAGGTTTCAGCACTGGGGCTAGGTGTGATTCACATCTTTGTCAATGATGTGGAGGGGAGAATCAAGGGCACCTCAGGCAGCTTACAGACAATGCCAAGCTGGGTGGGAGTGTTGATCTGCCGGAGGGCAGGAAGTCTCTGCAGAGAGGTCTGGACAGGCTGGATCATGGGCTGAGGCCACTTGCATGAGGTTCAACAAGGTGCAGTGCCCCATCCTGCCCTTGGGCCACAGCAGCCCCATGGAAGGCCACGGGCTGGGGGCAGAGTGGCTGGAAAGGCGCCCAGCAGAGGAGGACCTGGGGGTGCTGGTTGGCAGTGGCTGAACGTGAGCCAGGTGTGCCCAGGTGGCCAAGAAGGCCAATCCTGTCCTGGGTGATGCTTCAGTGGTGGCCTTGGCAGTGTCAAGGGTCTCAGGTTATTGGAAGGACTCGATGACCTAAATGGTCTTTTCCAATGGAAACAGTCTGCAATTCTAAACCTCCATTTGTGCTTTTGAAGGATGCAGTCCCAAATAGACCTGCATGTGTGTTTTTAAGGGATTTAACATTCACTTCTCCTTGAAAGTAATAGGAATCAGGTGTTAAATGGCCTCAAAACACTTCTATTCCTTGATCTTAAGCTGTGTGTTTGAATTGAGGGGCTTTTGTTGGACCATGGGATAAATGCAGGCACTTCAGCTGTAAGGGTACTTGTTTAATCTACTTTTCTCTTTCCTTTCCCCAGTGGGGGCAGATTTGGGAGTATTTGTCTTGTGCTTTGACTTCTGGCTCAGACTTGCTCATGGAGGTGTTGTAAAATCTTATCTACCCCTTTGTAGTGAAAATTGCTTGTGGACTGCTGGGAATTGGTAGAGACAAGGCTTACAAGGCAGTCCCCAGTATGATTAGCCCAGTGTCCCTGCTTAAATCCAGGTATGCTTGTATTAAAAACGAACTGAGTATTCCAACTCCCCCGTCCCCTGCTCTTTTTAAAAAAAATTTGTAGCTCTTGGGGCAAGTCCTGTGTGCCATTCCAACTCTTTGTTATCAAATGTGTGAAGTGATGCTGCTGCTGTAGCAGCAGTCTGAGTTCAGTGGGAACAAGCCCAAAGCACTGGGTCCCACAGCAGTGGGCACGGTGGGAGACTTGCTCTGCTGCTGTGGCCATCCAGCCATGGGGAGAGCAGCTGCTGGGGCTTCCCCCATTCTGCCAACAGCAGTCTGCCTCCAACATGTGGCCATGACTTTGCCAGAATGTGGAAAACACATTGTTTGAATGTATTTTGATGTGTTCTGATGTGACAGTTTTCACAGGGGTTCTTGGATGAGGGAAGAGACAAGAATGTTGACTCCATGTTCAGAAGGCTTGATTTATTATTTTATTATATATATATATATTACTTTATAACTATACTAAGAAGAAATAGAAGGAAAGGTTTTCTCTCAGAAGGTAGCTAAGCTAAGAATAGAAAAGGAAAGAATGAATAACAAAGATCTGTGGCTCGGACAGAGAGAGAGCCAGTTCTGCTGTGAGTGGTCACTAAATCAAAGCATCCACATGAGACCAATCACGAACCCACCTGTTGCATTCCACAGCGGCAGATAATCATTGTTTACATTTTGTCTCTGAGGCCTCTTAGCTTCTCAGAAGGAAAAATCCTAAAGAAAAGGATTTTCACACAAAGATGTCTGTAACATTCTGACATCACCTGAGTGGAGCAGTTTGGTGGGCAGGATGCCCAGTGTGCAAGGCTCCTGGCAGGGATCAGTGGCTGGCACAGGCACTGGCAGTGTTATTTTCCCAGGCAGGCTCCTGATCCAGCTGTGGGGGAAGGCAGCAGCAGCTGGATCAGCAGCAGCAGCAGCAGCACGTGGAGGAGACGCTCATCTGGACAGAGCCCGTCAGCCCCATGGCTCCCCCCATGGCAGCGAGGGATGATCCCGCCGCAGGGGAAGGGCTGCAGCAGCCTGGAGACTCCTTCAGCCAGGACTTGTTGCAATCTCCCTCCTGCAGCTGTGCCTGGAGCACGTTGGCCTGCAGGGGTGCTGCAGGGTCCCAGCAATGCTGCTGGGCTCAGGGGGCAGAATGTGTACAAAAGCTGATTATATCAGCCCACTGACACTGGGGGCATCTAATGCAGACTTTGAATAGATAGGAGAGATGAGACTTGAAGAATTAATTTTGCAGATGCAGAAATAGGGACCAGACCCACAGGTCCCATGGCTCAGGCTTAGTTCATCCAAATCAAGGATGGTTAGTTTGATCTGCTCTGTTGAGGAGAGATTTAGAATGACCTGCCCCGTGCTATTTCCATTAAGAAAATTTGGAATTGTCAGGAACTGCCAGGATCAGAAATGTTTTGAGGCAGATCATGTTTATGGGTGTCTCTGCAATAAAGAAAGAAGAGGATAAAGCCCTGGAACAATGAAGTGGAGCAAAAAGGAACATACAGCTCTTGGCCTACTGAGTTTTGGGGCCATCCACCGGGGAGTGCAAAGCTGCTTCTACTTCCACTGCCCAGTGCCATTGTTTGTGTCTCACCACTTTGTGTGATGTGAAGACAATGAAACAAAATCCAACACCAAC
The DNA here is from genome assembly GCF_047830755.1 of Zonotrichia albicollis. Taxonomy (NCBI): domain Eukaryota; kingdom Metazoa; phylum Chordata; class Aves; order Passeriformes; family Passerellidae; genus Zonotrichia; species Zonotrichia albicollis. The sequence continues at coordinate 100,149 of NW_027428331.1, read as the reverse complement.
AAGCTGCAACCCAGAACTGAGTGGGAATTACAAAATAAAAGACCTTGAAAAGAAGCTTTGGAGAGGGTCTACATCCTAGGCAGTGTGAAAGCCTCAGGCCTGGCCAGGTTGGGCTTAGGGCTGGCTGCCCTAGGGAAGGGAATGGAATGGAAGGGGATGGAGTTGGGGTGGGGTTTTGCAGCCATGGAAACGAGAGAAGCATGGGCAGCGTGTCACAAAGGGGCAGCCCCAGGCTGGGCTGGTGCAGGTTGTGCTGGACACGGCCCCAGCGGCAGCAGACGCGTCTGGCTCTGCCTCTGTGTGCCGAGCGCTGGCGATTGGAGTCACCCGGCCTTGTTCTGAGGCTGGGTACCGAGCTCCCGTCGCTGCCAACTCCGAGAGCCATTCCAGATTCAAACCCTGACACTTCTGCCTGGCAGAAGCACGGGTTTGAAGATGGATTTCACCAGAAAAGGAAAGACCACTGAAGGAAAAGGTGTGGATAGAAGGGAACTAAAAGGCTGGAGTAAATGGAAAGAAAGTCCCCCTGATTTCAGGGAAAACTTGTCCATGGTGTCAGTGGTGGCTCTGTGTCAGAGTAGGTGCCTGACAGCTACAGATGATCCTGCAAGGACACCCATGGCATCACAACATTGTCTCATTAGTTTATGCTGTTTTCTCCTTTTTGACAGAGGCCAAATGACTCCTTCTGTCTGCCAGGACAGGGACTGTGGCCACAGCTGACCCCAAATTGGACATGGTCATGAGATTCAAATCCTGTTGCTTTCTCTCCCATCAATGTCTGGTCTCACTATAGATAAATGTTGTGTTCTTCCTCTGCTTGCTGATTGGGTCCAACATTGAGGATGGTATTAGGGTGTTACAGAAACATCAATAAGGCCTGCCTGCTTGCAGAGAGATCTTTGTGGTTTTCAGAGCTAGCAGTCACAGCTGTGTGGGTTTCTCTTGTGGATTCAGACAAGGCCAACCTCAAGAAAGAATCTTTTTTTCCCCTCTTACCATTGCAGCCTTCCATCTTTCCTTTCAAACTTGCTAACTGAATACAGTTCAGAGGAATTAAACACAGGCTAGTTCTGGGAAAAATAAAACCAAAGAAATTGTCTCAAAAATGAAGAAAACCCTTGACTGTCTCACCCATTAGAGATGTTGATGAAAAAGTGGGAGTTCACTGAACTCACTTCTTGCCTTGTGAGCATGGCTCAGCCTCACACAGAGGTGAGGCTCCTGTGTCCTCCCTGCTGTCCCAGGGCAGCCCAGAGGCCAGGCTGTTCCTGTGGTAGCTCTGGGGAAGTGGCTCAGGGTTTTCTCTCGGCCTGATTAAAGGGTCTGCTGGCAATGACCATGTTTCTCTGTGCAGCTGTTTAGAAGCTTCCAAGGAATCTGTCCCATGAAATACGGAGCTTCCAATGCTTTAGATTTGCATTGCAGGCTCTGATACATTTTGTGTCTCCACTTTGCAGGCCTGACTGGCTACCCTCTTGCCAAGAGGTTTTCTCTGGCCAGTCCATCCATGCTCCTTCCCTCCAAGCTGTTGCCTCCCATCCAGAAGAGCTTTCCTGCTACCAAGGCAAGCAAGATGTGCTACGGAGAGCAGGAGAGTGGGAAACCTGGCAGCGGCTTGGATGAGGAGAGTAGAATGAAAAAGGCAATCACTTCAGAGGAAAAAGAATGTAAGGTAAGGAGAGCCAGTAAAGTCCAGTGTGGTAAATTTTCAGTTTATGTGCTGTTGGCAGAGCTCTGAGACTTTTTGCCCTGACAGGAACAGACCCTTCTAACAGTCAAGTTAGAACAGGTCCTGATTTGGCTCTTTAGCTGGGATATCCCAGAAATGCTGGGATACTAAGGATGGGTGTGCATCTACCCCAGTGCCTCCAGCCCCATTCCTGGCCATGGCATGGGGGCCCTGGAGCAGCTTGGGCAGGCAGAGAGCTTGCAGAGAGCAGCAGGGCAGGGAGCTCTGCTCAACTTGCTAAATGCCAGTGAGCCTGAGCTGATGGATGTGTGGGAGCTGGAGAGCAGGGAGCATGCCGAGAGCTCAGCAGCATCTGGGCTCAGAGGCTGCTGGGGAACTGTAGGAGGGAAGGGCAGCAGCAGAAGAAATGAGGGCCTTGAGAAAAGCAGGTTTTGGCATCCTGCAGAATGGCTTTGTAGGGCCATGGGTGGAGATCAGCAGTGGCTGTGAGCCACCTTAGGGGCAGGGAGAGAACAGTGATCTAAAGCCACAGCCATGCCATCCAAAAGGCCAGGGGAGGCAGTGGCACCCCAGAACATCATGATGTTAATGGGAATGTAGGTGCATTGGAGAGGAGAGGGCAGGAGGGAAGAGGTGTCAAATGTGGGACATGATCTGTCCCTCACCACGTCCCTTTGCATTCCTCGTGCTGGGCCAATCTGCTCCATCAGTTTGACTTGTTTATTCCTGGCAAGTCCCAGTTGAGGGAAAATGTAAATGTCCTGAGGGAGGACTGGGGCAAGGCTGGATGCCTGATCTGAGCACTGTGTTCTACTTTTTCCAGGCTTCCTTGCCATATCCCAGTGGTGGGGAAATGAAGAAGGCATCATTGGGACTGCCTTTGATCCCCCCAATATGCATGGCAGGAAGTCTCAATGTTGGCAGTGCTGCGGGATCTGTCCAAAGCTCTCCCCAGGTGGATTTGCAGGAGTCCTGGGAGATGAGGTAAGTCAAGGGGTGTGCTGCTCCAGTGTGATGTTCACCTCACTTTTCCCATCTCCTATGGACATTTTGCACAGTCTCCCATTCCGGCAAGCCTCTGTGTATTCAGCATTTTGCTCATCCAATGTCAAACCCAACAGCAACGCCCCAAGAGCAGAGGTGGTGTTGGGGAAGAGAAGGCAGGGCTTCAAAGCACCTCCAGAAGGGTCCTCTGCTGGATTTGGCTCTTGATTACCTCTGTAATTTTTGTGGGGTCATTTGGGAACTGTTTTGCATGGGCCTGGATCCTGCAGAACTTTGGATGCTGAGATCCTTGACTGTTAAATTTTCCAGCCAGGAGAATATGCATGGGCAAATGTTGGCTCCTGGAGAGGTGTCTGCAAATTCAGGTGCTGCTTCTGTAATCATCAGGTGGAATTTCTCTGTGCCTTGGCCTCCCCTGTGAAATGAGATCCCTGATAAGTTTTGGGATGGAGATGTATAATCTGATTGATGTTTAATGTTTAGATCTGGCTTAAGATCAAAGAGAGCAAGGTGATAGAGAAGAGTTAAGAGACTGTACCTGATGGAAAGATATTGGCTTGGATATGTGTGATAAAATGAAGCTGTGAAGCTTATCCAAGTGATAACCATAAAGAGGGAGGCACAGAAGTATCATTCCAATTGAAAATCCTTGGCAGGGCTTTGAAAGTGCAATGTGAATATTCCTCCCTAGCGGCTGAGTTGGAAAAAGCCATTGTGTTCTGGAAAGAGCCAGGAGGTGTAAAATCATTCTCAGGAGACAGCAGTGCTCTGCCCACGTGTAGCAGGACGCTGTCACCAGGGTGAGGCACGAGCAGGCCAAGTCAAACTTTGTGAGAAGTACAAAAGTAGCCCTCCATCCAAACTGGTATCTGAGCCCAGCAGCTCTTGCTGCTTCAGAGAGGCTGCAGGAGCCACTGGGCTTCAAAAGCAGAGGCAGCAGAATTGGGGAGTTCTGGTGCAAGTTGAAGAATGACTGATGTGTTTCAACCAGAGCTTGACCAGCTCTGTGTGACTGCAGCAACTGAAAGCTTAAGGACAATTAATCAGCTTTGCATCCTTTTGGGTTTATGTGTTGCATCCCCTACTTCATAGAAGTGTCCATGCTGAGAAGGTTTGCTTCCTTTCATGGTACACCCATTCCCTCCCTTCTCTTTCTACCTCCTCATATGTTCTTTGTCCTCCATTTCCTCCAGGCCAAGATCCAGCAGCAGAAGACAAGAGAAATCCTGTGAACATCCAAGTATGTGCAGGGCATGTCTTTCCTAAAACAGCCATTGCTATCTGATCTCAGAGGTTACATTTGGAATACTCAGCTGAAACTCATTGTTTAAAAATTTCTTTGAATTTGTTTCAATTCCTTGATGGGCTTAGTGGATTCTCCCAGAGGCCAGTCCCTGGGTGCGTTCTCTTGTGGAGCAGTGAAAATTGCTCTATTGTGAAGTGTTGACTGGCAGGAGCTGGAGTGGTAACTTGGGGTCCTGGAAATGCTGTGCAGGAAAAGAAAACATTTCCTCTCCATCGTGCACATGCCTTTTATCTACCTGCAGCCTTTATAAGGTCAGAATTAGTAGAGAAAATGAAGGCATTTAGCAGGAATTGAGGAATGTTCCGAATCCTTCCGGCTGCTCTAGTAATAGAAAAGCTTTCCTTGGGGCTGTTTCTGATCTGAACCCTATGAGATGTGAAGGAGATTCATGGACATTGCCTGCTTTTGCTCTGGGAGGAATAGGGAAACCTCCTATGATAGAAAGTCCTTTTGACATTTCCAATGAAGGAGAAGGAGACTTCCAAACGGATGCAGCCAAGGCAGGGTGTGAGTTTGTCATCCTCTGACAGCACAGGCCCAAAGCCACCTCTGGCAGGTTCACAGTGACAAATCTCTTCCCTGGCTGTCTGTGCCTGTGTCAGTGTTGCAGGCTGAGGCTGGGGCAGGAGATGCCTTGTGCCTTGTGCCTGTCCCTGCCTTGCCTGATCCCTGACAAGTGGAATTGTGCCAGACAAAATGCAGTTTCTGGTGCATCTGGGACAGGCAATGCTGTTGAAAGCCTCATTGACACTGTTGTTGTTCCTTTGGCATCTCTGGGCGTGTAATGAAAGGAGAGATGGGACTTGGAGAAATAATTCTGCTGATGCTGAGGAAGGGATCAGATCTCCTGGTTCCTTGGCTTAGGGTTAGTTTATTCAAATCCTGGGTATGGCCCCTTTGGAATGATTCCTTCATTGCTGGTATGCAACTGGAATGCTGAATGCAGCTAGGGAGAAGTACTGCTCATTGAAGAAGTTAAATTATTTTCTGGAAAAATTCTGGACTAGGAATGACTTCTGTCATTAATCCATGGCTTTCTAACTTTTATTACTGACTGGGACATTTTACAGAGGGCAAGAAATCCCATTTTTAGACAGGATTTCCTCTCACGGTGCTTGGCTGCCACATGATTTAATCCTTTGAGAAGCCATGTAAAGAATTAGCTCTCCTAGTTCCAAAAGCTGTGTTGGGGAGTATTTCAGAATGGCTGGCCATCAGCTCTTTCCATTAAGGACATTTTGAATTGACAGTATTAGCCAAGATCAAAATTGTTTTGAGATTGGTTGTGTTTATTTTGGTTTGGGTGTCTGTGCTGAAAAGAAAGTAGAGAATAAACCCCTAGAACAATTCAGCACAGCAAAAGAGGAATGTTTGCATGCTCAGAGAGCCTACAGCTTTTGGCCATCTGAATTCTGGGGACATCTACTGGGGAGTGCCAAGCTTCTTTTACTTCCACTGCCCAGTGCCATTGTTTGGGTCTCACCACTTTGTGTGATGTGAAGAGAATGAAACAAAATCCCACACCAACAAGCTGCAACCCGCAATTGAGTGGGAATTACGGAATGAAAGGCCTTGCAAAGTAACTTTGGAGAGGGTCTACATCCTAGGCAGTGTGAAAGCCTCAGGCCTGGCCAGGTTGGGCTTAGGGCTGGCTGGCCTAGGGAAGGGAATGGAAGGGGATGGAGTTGGGGTGGGGTTTTGCAGCCATGGAAACGAGAGAAGCATGGGCAGCGTGTCACAAAGGGGCAGCCCCAGGCTGGGCTGGTGCAGGTTGTGCTGGACACGGCCCCAGCGGCAGCAGACGCGTCTGGCTCTGCCTCTGTGTGCCGAGCGCTGGCGATTGGAGTCACCCGGCCTTGTTCTGAGGCTGGGTACCGAGCTCCCGTCGCTGCCAACTCCGAGAGCCATTCCAGATTCAAACCCTGACACTTCTGCCTGGCAGAAGCACGGGTTTGAAGATGGATTCTACTAGACAAGGAAAGACAACTGAAGGAAAAGGTGAAGATTGAAGGGAGCTTTAGGGCTGCTGAGCTGTGGGGCAGGGAGAGGAGCAGGAGGGTGCATGTGCAGCTGAGCCCTTGCTGGAGAGCACAGGGCTCTGGGCTCCCTGCTGTCCCAGGGCAGCCCAGAGGCCAGGCTGTGCCTGTGGCAGCTCTGGGGAAGCGGCTCAGTGTTTTGCACTGGCCTGATTCAAGTTGGTACCATTCAGAGCATTTTTCCCTGTTCAGCAGTTTAGAAGTTTCCAAGGAATCTGTCCCATGAAATACAGAGCTTTAGGTTTGCATTGCAGGCTCTGATACATTTTGTGCCTCCACTTTGCAGGCCTGACTGGCTATCCTCTTGCTAAGAAGTTTTCCCTGGCAAGTCCATCTATGCTCCTTCCCCCCAAGCCTTTGCTTCCCTTCCCCAAGAGCTCTCTTTCTCCCATGGCAAGCAAGATATGGAGTAGAGAGCAGGAGACTGGGAAACCTGGCACTGGCTGTGAGGAAGAGATTAGAAGGAAAGGGCTCACTTCAGAGGGAAATGGATGTAAGGTAAGGAGACCAAGCAAAGTCCAGTGTGGTAAATTTTCAGTTTGTGTGTTGTTGGCAAAGCTCTGAGATTTTTGCTCTGATAGGAACCGACCCTTTCAGTCAAGTTAGAACAGGTCCTGATTTGGCTCTTCAGCTTGGCCAGAAATGATGGGATACCTAGGATGGGTGTGCATCTACCCCAGTGCCTCCAGCCCCATTCCTGGCCATGGCATGGGGGCCCTGGAGCAGCTTGGGCAGGCAGAGAGCTTGCAGAGAGCAGCAGGGCAGGGAGCTCTGCTCAACTTGCTAAATGCCAGTGAGCCTGAGCTGATGGATGTGTGGGAGCTGGAGAGCAGGGAGCATGCCGAGAGCTCAGCAGCATCTGGGCTCAGAGGCTGCTGGGGAACTGTAGGAGGGAAGGGCAGCAGCAGAAGAAATGAGGGCCTTGAGAAAAGCAGGTTTTGGCATCCTGCAGAATGGCTTTGTGGGGCCATGGCTGGAGATCAGCAGTGGCTGTGAGCCACCTTAGGGGCAGGGAGAGAACAGGGATCTAAAGCCACTGCCATGCCATCCAAAAGGCAGTGGCAACCCATAACATCTTGATGTCAAACATGTGAATGGCAGTTGGCGATGTAGCCATATTTCCCGGGAAATGAGAAAGCTTGGAAATGTGGGACATGGTTTCTCCCTCAACAGTTCTCTTTCCATTGCCCATCCTCTGCCAATCTGCTCCATCAGTTTGAATTGTTTATTCCTGCACGGTCCCAGTTGAGGGTATATCTATGTCTTGAGGCATGAATGTGGGCGAGGCAGGATGCTTGATCTGAGCACTGTGTTTTATTCCTTCCAGACCTCCTTGCCATATCCCAGTGGTGGGGAAATGAAGAAGGGGGCATTCGGAAAATCCTTGATCCCCCCAATATGTAAGGCAGGAAGTTTCCCTCTTGACAATGCTGTGGGGTCTCTGCCAAGCTCTCCCCAGCTGGATTTGCAGGAGTCCCAGGAGATGAGGTAAGCCAAGGTGTCTGCTGCTCCAGTGTGCTGTTCACCCTCACTTTTCCCATCTCCTGTGGTGATTTTGCACAGTCAGCTGTTCCATGTATTCAGGCAAACCTGGGTGTATTCAATATTTTGCCCATCTATGATTATCCAGCACGATGTCAAACCCAACAGCAATGCCCCAAGCCCAGAGGGGGTGGTGGGGAAGAGGAGGCAGGGCTTGAAAGCATTCTCAGGATGGGTCCCCTGCTGGACTTGGCTTTTATTAGAGCCTGAGCTTGGCCTGCTCTGGGTGACTGCAGCAAATGAAAGCTTAAGGAGGACAATTAATCAGCTTTGCATCCTTTTGGGTTTATGTGTTGCATCCCCTCCTTCATAGAAGTGTCCATGCTGAGAAGGTCTGCTTCCTTTCATGGTACACCCATTCCCTCTCTTCTCTTTCTACCTCCTCATATGTCCTTTTTACTCCGTTTTCTCCAGGCCAAGATCCAGCAGCAGAAGCCAAGGGAAGTCGTCTGAACATTCCGGTAGGTACAGCGCATGTCGGTTCTAAATTGACCATTGCAATCTTGACTTAGAGGTGACATTTGGCAAGTTTGGTTAAAACCCATTCTTTCAACAATTTCCTTAAAATTCATTTCAATTCCTTGACAGGCTCAGTGGACTCTCCCAGAGCCCAGTCACTGCGAGTGTTCTCTGGTGTTGCAGGGAAAATTCCTCCATTGTGAAGTGTTGAGTGGCAGGAGCTGGAGTGGTACCTTGGGGTCCTGGAAATGCAGCGCTGAAAAGAAAACATTCCTCTCCATCCTGCACATGCCTTTTATCTCCCTGTAGCATTTGTGTGTCAAAATGAGACTAGAAAAGGAAGGCATTTAGCAGGAATTGAGGAATGTTCCCACTCCTTTCACCTGCCCTTGAAGGAGAAAAGCTTTCCTTGGGGCTGTTTCTGAGCTGAATCCTATGAGATGTGAAGGAGATTCATGGACATTGCCTGCTTTTGCTCTGGGAGGAATAGGGAAACTTCCTATGATAGAAAGTAATTTTGACATTTCTAATGAAGGAGAAGGAGACTTCCAAGTGGATGTAGCCAAGGCAGGGTGTGAGTTTGTCATCCTCTGACAGCACAGGCCCAAAGCCACCTCTGGCAGGTTCACAGTGACAAATCTCTTCCCTGGCTGTCTGTGCCTGTGTCAGTGTTGCAGGCTGAGGCTGGGGCAGGAGATGCCTTGTGCCTTGTGCCTGTCCCTGCCTTGCCTGATCCCTGACAAGTGGAATTGTGCCAGACAAAATGCAGTTTCTGGTGCATCTGGGTCAGGCAATGCTTTCAAGTTGAAAGCCTCATTGACACTGTTGTTGTTCCTTTGGCATCTCTGGGCGTGTAATGATAGGAGAGATGAGACTTGAAGAAATAATTCTGGTGTTGCAGAAAAACCGACCAGATCCCCTGGTTCCTTGACTTAGCGTTAGTTCTGCTAAATCCTGGGTATGGCCCCTTTGGAATGATTCCTTCATTGCTGATCTGCAGCTGGAATGCTGAATGCAGCTAGAGATTGGTGTTGCTCTACAAAGGAATTGTCAGTTTTGCTGGCTTAATTCTGGACTCGGAAGGACCTATCTCATTGATCCTTACCTTTCCATCTATATTACTGACCGGGACCTTTTACAGAGGGAAAGAAATCTGTTTTTACATCGGTGTTCCTCTCTAACAGCTTGGATGCCACATGATTTTATCCTTTCTGAAACCATGTAAAGAATTAACTCTCTGAATGTTAACAGCTCAGCTGGAGAGTATTTCACAATGACTTCCCCTCTGCGATTTCCATTAAAGACATTTTGAATTGTCAGTTTTAGCCAAGATCAGAAATGTTTTGAGGCAGGTCATATTTTATGTTGGGTTTAGTTGTGTCTGTGGGAAAGAAAGCAGGGAAAAACCCCATGGAAGAGTGAAGCAGAGCAAAAGTGGCAGTTTGCAATTGGATGGCCAGTTTTTTTTCCCTGTGATACAGACTCCTTGTATTTTGGGGGATATGTAATGTGGATTGCAAAGCTTCTTCCAACATGAGGAGCCATTGTTCATGTGTCAGCACTTCCTCTGTTGTCAAGAGAAATAAAAGCAACAAACAAAACCTGACCCAGAACTGAGTGGGAGTTACAAAAACAAAGGCCACGAACAGTAGCTTGGGAAAGCAATTAATTCCTATGTGTAATTGTCAAATTCTGGACACCACTGGGGTTTGCCAACAGTTTAGATTGAAAGGGATTTCAAAGTAGTAGATGAGCAAGTAGCAACACATAAGCACAGCTGTAGAAGCTTTCTCTCTTGGCTTGCCAGCCCCATGCTGTTCAGAGGAATTGTAGTGAGGCTGGTTTCATGAAAAATCAAACCACAGCAATGTACTGAATAGTACAAAAACCTCTTGGATGCCTTATTCATGAGACGGATTGATTGTATTGGTGGGAGTTCACCCAACTCACTTCTTGACTTGTGAGCATGGCTCAGCCTCACACAGAGGTGAGGTTGGATCTGAGCTGCTCTCTGGTGGGTGGAAGGCTCTTGTGGCAGCGCAGAGCGGCTGTGCCCATTGGCAGGGAACAGCTCTGCCCTGCATGTGCCCCCCGCAAGGAGCTGTGCTGCTGCCAGTGCCCCTGGAGCTGTAGGGCTGCTGAGCTGTGGGGCAGGGAGAGGAGCAGCAGGGTGCATGTGCAGCTGAGCCATTGCTGGAGAGCACAGGGCTCTGGGCTCCCTGCTGTCCTAGGGCAGCCCAGAGGCCAGGCTGTGCCTGTGGGAGCTCTGGGGAAGTGGCTCAGGGTTTGCCCCTGGCCTGCCTCAATTGTCTGCCAGCAGGAGAATGTTTCCCTGTGCAGCTGCTTAGAAGTGTCCAGGAAGTCTGTCCCATGAAATACAGAGCTTCAGTTGCTTTAGATTTACTTAGTGGGCTCTGTTACGTTTTGTATCTCCACTTTGCAGGCCTGACGGACTCCAGTATTTCCAAGAGTCTTCCACCGACACTTCCCTCCTCACTGCTTCCATACAAGTCCTTGCCTCCCATCCCAGAGAGCTCTTCTCCCATCAAGCCAAGCAAGATGTTTGATGGAGGGAAGGGGAAAGATAGCAGAGGTGACAATGATATTGGAAGAAGCAGGCAGGAGCAGAATTCAGAGGGAAAAGGACATAAGGTAAGGACACCAAGCTCAGTCATGTATGGTAGATTTTCAGTTTATCCACAACATGTAGATGCCTGATGGAAATGTAGGCACCCATGCAGAGGAGAGAATGGGGTAGGAGAGAGGTGTCAAATGTGGGACACGATCACTCTCTCTACTGTTCCCTTTGCATTGCCCATCCTCTGCCAATCTGCTCCATCAGTTTGATCTGTTTATTCCTGCCAGGCTCCAGTTGAGGGTATATCTAAATCTTGAGGCATGAATGTGCGCTAGGCTGGATGCTTGATCTCAGCACTGTGTTTTATTCCTTCCAGACCTCCTTGCCATATCCCAGTGGTGGGGAAATGAAGAAGGGGTCACTGAGACTACCTTTGATCCCCCCAATATGTAAGGCAGGCAGTTTCCCTCTTGACAATGCTGTGGGGTCTCTGCCAAGCTCTCCCCAGCTGGATTTGCAGGAGTCCCAGGAGATGAGGTAAGCCAAGGTGTCTGCTGCTCCAGTGTGCTGCTCACCCTCACTTTTCCCATCTCCTGTGGTGACTTTGCACAGTCAGCTGTTCCATGTATTCAGGCAAACCTGGGTGTATTCAATATTTTGCCCATCTATGATTATCCAGCACGATGTCAAACCCAACAGCAATGCCCCAAGCCCAGAGGGGGTGGTGGGGAAGAGGAGGCAGGGCTTGAAAGCATTCTCAGGATGGGTCCCCTGCTGGATTTGTCTTTTATAACAGCCTGAGCTTGGCCTGCTCTGGGTGACTGCAGCAAATGAAAGCTTAAGGAGGACAATTAATCAGCTTTGCATCCTTTTGGGTTTATGTGTTGCATCCCCTCCTTCATAGAAGTGTCCATGCTAAGAAGGTTTGCTTCCTTTCATGGTACACCCATTCCCTCTCTTCTCTTTCTACCTCCTCATATGTCCTTTTTACTCCGTTTTCTCCAGGCCAAGATCCAGCAGCAGAAGCCAAGGGAAGTCGTCTGAACATTCAGGTAGGTACAGCGCATGTCTGTTCTAAATTGACTATTGCAATCTTGACTTAGAGGTGACATTTGGCAAGTTTGGTTAAAACCCATTCTTTCAACAATTTCCTTAAATTCATTTCAATTCCTTGACAGGCTCAGTGGACTCTCCCAGAGCCCAGTCACTGGGAGTGTTCTCTGGTGTTGCAGGGAAAATTCCTCCATTGTGAAGTGTTGAGTGGCAGGAGCTGGAGTGGTACCTTGGGGTCCTGGAAATGCAGCGCTGAAAAGAAAACATTCCTCTCCATCCTGCACATGCCTTTTATCTCCCTGTAGCATTTGTGTGTCAAAATGAGACTAGAAAAGGAAGGCATTTAGCAGGAATTGAGGAATGTTCCCACTCCTTTCACCTGCCCTTGAAGGAGAAAAGCTTTCCTTGGGGCTGTTTCTGAGCTGAATCCTATGAGATGTGAAGGAGATTCATGGACATTGCCTGCTTTTGCTCTGGGAGGAATAGGGAAACTTCCTATGATAGAAAGTAATTTTGACATTTCTAATGAAGGAGAAGGAGACTTCCAAGTGGATGTAGCCAAGGCAGGGTGTGAGTTTGTCATCCTCTGACAGCACAGGCCCAAAGCCACCTCTGGCAGGTTCACAGTGACAAATCTCTTCCCTGGCTGTCTGTGCCTGTGTCAGTGTTGCAGGCTGAGGCTGGGGCAGGAGATGCCTTGTGCCTTGTGCCTGTCCCTGCCTTGCCTGATCCCTGACAAGTGGAATTGTGCCAGACAAAATGCAGTTTCTGGTGCATCTGGGTCAGGCAATGCTTTCAAGTTGAAAGCCTCATTGACACTGTTGTTGTTCCTTTGGCATCTCTGGGCGTGTAATGATAGGAGAGATGAGACTTGAAGAAATAATTCTGGTGTTGCAGAAAAACCGACCAGATCCCCTGGTTCCTTGACTTAGCGTTAGTTCTGCTAAATCCTGGGTATGGCCCCTTTGGAATGATTCCTTCATTGCTGGTATGTAACTGGAGTTCTGAATGGAGCTAGACATTTGTGTTGCTCCACAAAGGAGTTGTCAGTTTTGTTGGGCTAGGCATTACTTATCTCATTAATCCTTTCTTGTCTTGCCTTTGCTACTGATCAGGATACTCTACAGAGGGAAAGAAATTCATTTTGAAGACAGGGGTTCCTCTCTCACAGCTTGGATGCCACATGATTTTATCCTTTCTGAAACCATATAAAGAATTTAGTCTGAATGTTAAGATCTCAGTTGCAGAGTATTTCTTAATGGCGTGCACTCTCCAATTTCCAGTAAATATTTTTGAATTTTTTGGGTTTGGTTGTGTCTGTGGGAAAGAAAGCAGGGAAAGAACCACATGGAACAATTCAGCAGAGCAAAAGCAGCAATTTACAATTGGATGGCCAGTTTTTTTCTGTGGGACAGGGAGAGGAGCAGCAGGGTGCCTGTGCAGCTGAGCCCTTGCTGGAGAGCACAGGGCTCTGGGCTCCCTGCTGTCCCAGGGCAGCCCAGAGGCCAGGCTGTGCCTGTGGGAGCTCTGGGGAAGTGGCTCAGGGTTTTGCCCCTGGCCTGATTCAAGTCTCTGCCAGCAGCAGCATGTTTCCCTGTGCAGCTGTTTAGAAGTTTCCAGGAAGTCTGTCCCATGAAATATGGAGCTTCAGATGTTTTAGATTTACTTAGTGGGCTCTGTTACATTTTGTATCTTCACTTTGCAGGCCTGACTGACTCCAGTATTTCCAAGAGTCTTCCACAGACACGTCCCTCTTCCCTCCTTCCCTTCAAGCCCTTGCCTCCCATCCCAAAGAGCTCTTTTCCCAACAAGGCAAGCGCTATGTATGATGGAGAGAAAGAGAAAGGGAAAACTAGCACTGGCTACAATGATATCAGAAGAAGCAGCCAGGAGCAGAGTTCAGAGGGAAAAGGACATAAGGTAAGGAGACCAAGGACTAAGTCCTGTATGGTAGATTTTCAGTTTATGTGCTGTAGGCAGAGCTTGGAGAGCTTTTCCTGTTCTGTGAGCCCAGGGAAACAGCTGAGCCAAAGAAAAGCTCAGCTGGACACTGCTTCAGGTTGTCTTTGCAATGGGTGTGAAGAGCAGACTTCATGTCCTCATCAGCATGTATCAATAAGAGGAGAGGTCTTTGGTTTCTGGGCTCTGTTGTGGTTCCTTCTGTGTCTTATGGCTAAGAAAACACCAACAAGCAATCAAAGCACCTCAAGTTGTGCAATCTCGAAAAGCAATCCTTCACCAGTTAGTAACCTATGGGTATCTGTGAAGCACCTCTATGTTTTGGTGGTCTTTTGTGTCAGCTGTGACAGCTTTGGATGGAATAAGGCGTTTGCTGGAAGCTGCCAAGTCAGGTTGTCTCAGCTTGTGAGTTGTACAGCCATGCCCTCTGCACAGTTGTCTCTGTTGCTGTTTCCAGACTCCATCAGCTCCTGGGCAGCTGTGTGCTCTGGCATGGCTTTGTGCAGAGGGAAGGGATGGGAGGTGGCCATGGGGAGAGCAGCCCAGAGCCCAGGCACACGATGGCCTTTGCAGCAGGGCCAGGAGCTGCAGTTGTTTTGGGTTTGCTGTGGGGTGCAGGAGGAGGCAGATGAACAACAGCTTTGGTAGAGAGAATGTGCAATCGAAGGCTTTGGTACTTGATTTCAGCCTTGCAGAGAAAGGGCCCAGTGTATCCCTGACAGGAACTGACCCTTTCAGTGAACTTTGAACAGGTCCTGATTTGGGTCTTGAACTGGGCCAGAAATGATGGGATACTAAGGATGGGTGTGCATCTGCCCCAGTGCCTCCAGCCCCATTCCTGGCCATGGCATGGGGGCCCTGGAGCAGCTTGGGCAGGCAGAGAGCTTGCAGAGAGCAGCAGGGCAGGGAGCTCTGCTCAACTTGCTAAATGCCAGTGAGCCTGAGCTGATGGATGTGTGGGAGCTTGAGAGCAGCCAGCATGCCGAGATCTCAGCAGCATCTGGGCTCAGAGGCTGCTGGGGAACTGTAGGAGGGAAAGGCAGCAGCAGAAGAAATGAGGGCCTTGAGAAAAGCAGGTTTTGGCATCCTGCAGAATGGCTGTGTGGGACCATGGCTGGAGATCAGCAGTGGCTGTGAGACACCTTTGGGGCAGGGAGAGAACAGTGATCTAAAGCCACAGCCATGCCATCCCAAAATCCAGGGGAGGCAGTGGCACCCCAGAACATCTTGATGTCAAGGATGTGCATGCCAGGTGGGAATGTCAGCACACTTGCAGAGGAGGGAGCAGGAGGGGAGAGGTGTCAAATGTGGGATATGGTCTCTCCCTTTTCAGTTCCCTTTGCATTGCCCATCCTCTGCCAATTTGCTCCATCCGTTTGACCTGTTTATTCCTGCCAGGTTCCAGTTGAGGGTATATCTAAATGTCTTGAGGCATGAATGTGGGCAAGGCTGGATGCTTGATCTGAGCACTGTGTTTTATTCCTTCCAGACCTCCTTGCCATATCCCAGTGGTGGAGAATTGAAAAAGGGGGCACTGAGACTACCTTTGATCCCCCCAATATGCAAGGCAGGTAGTCTCCCTCTTGACAATGCTGTGGGATCTCTGCCAAGCTCTCCCCAGCTGGATTTGCAGGAGTCCCAGGAGATGAGGTAAGCCAAGGTGTCTGCTGCTCCAGTGCGCTGTTCACCCCTCTTCCATCTCCTGTGGTGATTTTGCACAGTCAGCTGTTCCATGAATTCACACAAACCTCTGTGTATTCAGCACATTGCCCATCCCATGTCAAACCCAACAGCAATGCCCCAAGAGCAGAGATGGTGTTGGGGAAGAGGAGGCAGGGCTTGAAAGCATCTCAGGCTGGGTCCCCTGCTGGACTCGGCTTTTATTATAGCCTGATCTTGGCCCGCTCTGTGCAATTTTGGGTTTATGTGTTGCATCCTGTCCTTCATGGAAGTGTCCATGCTAAGTAGGTTTGCTTCCTTTCATGGTACGCCTATTCCCACCCTTCTGTTTCTACCTCTTCACATTTTCTTTTGTCATCCATCTTCTCCAGGCCAGGATCCAGCAGCAGAAGTGAAAAGAAGTTCTTTGAAGATGCAGGTAGGTACAGGGCATGTCTGTCCTAAAATGACCTTTCTAGTATTGACTCTGAGGTGAAAATTGGAAAGCTTGGTTAAAACACAATGTTTTGGAAGTTTCCATTCCTTTATGAGCACAGTGGACTCTCACAGAGTCCTTTGGGAGAGTTCTCTGGTGTTGCAGTGAAAATCCCTTCAGTCAGTGTGAAGAGTTCAGCGGCAGGAGCTGGAGTGGTACCTTGGGATCCTGGAAACGCTGTGCAGGAAAAGGAAACATTCCTCTCCATTCTGCACATTACTTTTATCTCCCGGCATCCTTTCTCATGTCAAAATGAGACTCAAAAAGGAAGGCATTTAGCAGGTATTGAGGAATGTTCCCACTCCTTTGACTTGCCCTTGAAGGAAAAAGCTTTCCTTGGGGCTGTTTCTGAGCTGAATCCTATGAGATGAGAAGGAGATTCATGGACATTGCCTGGTTTTGCACCGGGAGGAATAGGGAAACCTCCTATGATACAAAGTCCTTTAGACTTTTCCAATGAAGGAGAAGGAGACTTCCAAATGGATGCAGCCAAGGTGGGGTGTGAGTTTGTCATCCTTCGACAGCACAGTCCCAAAGCCACCTCTGGCACGTTCACAGTGACAAATCTCTTCCCTGGCTGTCTGTGCCTGTGTCAGTGTTGCAGGCTGAGGCTGGGGCAGGAGATGCCTTGTGCCTGTCCCTGCCTTGCCTGATCCCTGACAAGTGGAATTGTGCCAGACAAAATGCAGTTTCTGGTGCATCTGGGTCAGGCAATGCTGTTGAGAATCTCATTGACACTGTTGGTGTTTCTTTGGCATCTCTGGGCGTGTAATGATAGGAGAGATGAGACTTGGAGAAATAATTCTGTTGATGCAGAGAAAGGGATCAGATTCCCTGGTTCCTTGACTTAGCGTTATTTCTGCCAAATCCTGGGTATGGCCCCCTTGGAATGACTCCTTCATTGCTGATCTGCAGGTGGAATGCTGATTGCAGGTAGGGAGAAGTATTACTCAGCAAGTAAGGTGACATTTTTTCTAGATTAATTCTGGACTACAAATTACTTATCTCATTAAATCCTTTCCTGTCTTGCTTTTGCTACTGACCTGAGCATTCTGCAGGGTGGAAGAATCCAGTTTTAAGAGAGGTTTTCTTCTCATAGGGCTTGGCTGCCACATGATTTTATCCTCTGTGAAGCCATGTAAAGAATTAGTTCTCCTAGTTCTAACAGCTCCAGTTGGGGAGTATTTCAGAATGACTGGCCATCAGCTATTTCCATTAAGGACATTTTGAATTGTCAGTATTAGCGAAGATCAGAATTGTTTTGAGATAGGTCGTGTTTATTTGGGTTTGGATGTCTGTGCTGTAAGAAAGCAGAGAACAAACCCCTGGAAGAAGTAAGTGGAGCACAAGTGGAACTTTGGGATGAGCACTTTGTTCCCTACAAATACAGGCTCACAGAATACTGGGCACATCTCATGGAGAAAGCAAAGCTGCTTTTGGCTCTAACACGTGGTGCCATTGTTTGTGTCCCAGACCTTCCTTTGTTGTAAAGAGTAATATAAAAAATCCCCAAAACTGCAGAACCCCACCTAGAATTGAGTGGGAAATACAGAAACAAAGGCTTTGAAAACTCCTTTTGACATCAATGACTTCCTTGCCAGTGTCAGATTCTAGAGAGCACTGTGAATTCCCAAGTGTTTGGAAGGAAAGGGATCCTGTAGTAGTTGGGAGGCAACGGGCAGCACTTGAAGTAGCAGAACCCTTCTCTCTTGGTTTAGCAGCTCCATATTGTTCAGAGAAACTAAACTGATGCTAGTTTCAAGAAAAATAAAACACCAAGCAATCTTTTCAGTAACTAAAAAACACCTGAATTCCCCACCCATTAGAAGGGCTGATTATAAAGGTGTGAGTTCAATTAACTCACTTCTTCTCCTATAACCTGGTTGACAGCTTCTTCTGAACCTACAGCAAAAACCCAGAGAAAGGAGGAAAAGAGCTCTCAGTGTAAGATAGGACCTGGGATGCCTCTGTTCCCAAGGGAACTCATGGACCTCTTTGGTTTGGATATTCCTGTGCCAGAACCCGGCCTTGGGAATGGAGGTCTGGGCTCCTGGCTGCCTCAGGGGGCCTTGGCCCAGGAGCATGGCTCAGCCTCAGAAAAGGTTAAGGTTGGATCTGAGCTGCTCTCTGGTGGGAGGAAGGCTCTTGTGGCAGCGCAGAGAGGCTGTGCACATTGGCAGGGAACAGCTGTGCCCTGCATGTGCCCCCCGCAAGGAGCTGTGCTGCTGCCAGTGCCCCTGGAGCTGTAGGGCTGCTGAGCTGTGGGGCAGGGAGAGGAGCAGCAGGGTGCATGTGCAGCTGAGACATTGCTGGAGAGCACAGGGCTCTGGGCTCCCTGCTGTCCCAGGGCAGCCCAGAGGCCAGGCTGTGCCTGTGGCAGCTCTGGGGAAGTGGCTCAGGGTTTTCCCCTGGCCTGCCTCAAGTGTCTGCCAGCAGGTGCATGTTTCCCTGTGCAGCTGTTGAGAAGTTTCCAGGAAGTCTGTCCCATGAAATATGGAGCTTCAGCTTCAGCTAGGTTTGCATCATAGTTTTTGTTATGTATTGTGTGTCCATTTTGCAGACCTGAATGACTGCCATGGTCCGAAGGAGGTTACCCTGGGATCTGTAGTTTCCCTGCCACCTTCCCAGATGCTCTTACCTTCAAAGACCTTGCCTTCTATCCAGAATTATCCTCCTTCCTCAAAACCCAGATCTTACTCTCCTTTATTATTAAGCTGGCCATTCTGCAGTGGAAAAAAAAAATCTGGATTTACAGCTTTGTTATTTTTCTACTTTCCTGCCTGATTTTATCCTCTGTGAAGTTGTTGTATAGAATGATTTGTTCTCAGAATTTTAGCAGCTCTATTGGAGAGTATTCCAGAATGAGCTCCATTGTTCTACTTGCATTAAGAAAATCAACCTCTAGTTGGGCTGGCCCCAAAGTGGCCCAATCTCATACAGCTGGGAAGGAAAATGCTTGGGGAAAATGAATTATCCAGTGTCAAGAACACAATTTACGTCTGGGTATCACTCCTGCAACCCTAGGCTTGTCTTTGAATGTCCCCTGAAATATTCCAGCAAAGAGAAGAAAATGTTGGTCTAAATGCATCCAGGTATTAGAACCTGGGAGTTCTTTTAGGAACCAGAAAGAAGATGTTTACTGAAATCGGCATGATAAGGGCAGATAAGAATGTCTGTCAAGAGCAATGTCCATCTCTGCCCTTGTCTCTCAGACACAGAGGCCGTCCAGCATGCAGGGGCTGAGGCCTTTGTCATGCAGCAGGTTTCAGTCTGCTCTGTGGCAGCTTTATCCCACATGGGCTGGTCCTTGCACAAGGAGCACAAGCTGCCTCCTGCTTCAGCCAGGACAGCCAGGATCTTGGGTCCATAGTCTGTCCTGAGAATGAACAGCAAATCTACTTTTGAGTTACTCCAAAAGTTGATAGTCTAGAATATTTGAAGTCAATGGAAACAGAGGTGCTGTGAGGTGTGAAGGGTCATGTATGGCTGTTCCCTGGTTGTTGCCCCATGGGGATTGAGTCCGGCCCAGTAGGGCTGGGCTCTTCAGGCTGTTCAGGCCTGGCTTGGTGCCAGGCCTTGTGATAACAAGGCAGCTGCAGGTCTTTCCTCAGGGAGCTGCAGAGTGCCCCTGTCCTTAGGGCTGGGGGAAATCAGGGTGCTGAGACAAGAGAGGCCCCTGAGGGGTTCCCTCCTGTGGGCACTGTCTGGCAGGGAGTGGGAGCTCTGCGGCCTCAGGAAGCTGCCGCTGGCTGTGGCACCTGTGGCACTTGGGAGCTGGCACTGTGGGGGCAATTGTCAGCTTCAGCCTGGAGCTGTGCCCAGCTGGGGGAGGCTGGGAGCAAGCAAGGAGCCCCAGGATGCAGGCAGCAGGGAATCTCTGAGGCAGTGGCAGCGTGTGCCACACGGAGCCCTGGCTGGGAGATGGGGCTGCAGGCCGCGCCATGGCGGGTGCCGTGCCCGGGGCTGCAGCGCCCATGGCCGACCCTCTCCTTACAGTGACCCCACAGATGGCCACTGGTGCCAAGCGCCGAGAGGAGCCGCTCCGTGGGCGTGGGCAGAAGGACGGAGCATTTTCAGACCCACAGCAGTCCTTGCAGGAGGCGCTCTCCATGCTGGACAGCGACGACTGGTAAGAAAGGCCCCGTTCCCTCTGTGTCCCTCTGAGCGTTAAGGTCGGTCAGAAGCTTTTGTGTCTTGCTCGTGCCTCGGAGCCGCGAGAGCCCAGAGGGCCAAAGGGCACTGGTTGAAAGGCCTGCAGAGCAGGGAGAGCATAAAGATTGGAGAGCAGCCTTTCCTTGGCCTTGCTCTGCAGCAGTGCTGCAGCTGCAGCAGGTCCGTGCTGTTTCCTGGCTGTGGCTGCTGCTCCTTGGAGCTGCAAAGGAAATGTTGAGGGAAGAGAGAAAGCTGTGGTACGAGATGATTTGCTGGCTGAAGGCAGAAGCAGTATGACAGCAGATTTGAGTGTAGACATTTGGGTGCCTTGGGCCCCTGGCCCAGTGGGACTAAGATTCCTCTCTGCTCCCAGTGCTGACAGCAATGGCAGGGACTCGTGCATGTGAGTCCCAGAAGCAGCTCCAGGGAGCTCCTCTTTTTGAGAAATGGACTGAGTTGTGCTTTCAAGTCCCTCGGCCTGCCATTATTCCTGAAGGGCTCATGGCAGAAAAGAAGGAAAAAGAAATAAAATCCTCTAGGAATCTTGCACTTTTGGAATTCAACTTTTCCTTCTCACTGCTTCATACGGGCCTGAGATGTTTTGTCAATACTCACAATGTGTCCCAAAATTCGACACAGACTGAAGGAGGCCCAGAGGTGATAACCCTACAAATGTGAGGTGATATTGGTTGACCTTTTGATGTCTGGTTTAGTATCCCCTCACTGGTGGATGCTTCATTCTCACAGGGATAAAAATGCATCTCCTTTGCTTTGCCCTTTCTCTTTGGTGCCCTGTGAGGTGCAGAGAGCTTCTGCAGGTGTGGGGGGTCCTGATGACACTCAGGGGTGCCCGTGGGATCAGTCACCAGCCCTGATGCCTCACATACCTTCCTGAGCCTGAGGGCCTGCACAAAGCAAGTGCTGAGAGGTGGAGGTGTTTGCACCTTTTAAATAAAATGTTGCTGTTGTGGGGCTTGTTTTGTGGGAAAAGCCAGAGTTTCAACAGTTCTTGCCCAGGGAGGGAATCCTAATCTTCTGGGATGATATCCTGGTGCTTTTTTGTGGAATGTGTGAGGTGGAGTGGAGTGGGTGACACACATGCCTAGATGGTAGAGTGGGAACTCAGCTCCAGAGTGGCAGTGCAGACTCTCAGGGCTGAACTGCCTGCTGGGGCTGACAAAGAAGGAAAATACTGTCCCAGGAACAGCCCAATGGGACAGGTACTGGGAGGTGACAAGAAACAGCAGCATGGCCCAGCCTCACAGCTTCTAGAAAGCGGTGGCAGAGGGACTTAATAGCAGAGATTTTCAGAAAGGCCACACATGAACACTCTGAAAGCCCTCTCTTCGCCTCTTGCATTTGTGTATGCTTTTGACAGCCACAGCATCCTGTGGCAATGGATTCCATGATTTCATTAAGTGCTCCTTGAAAAGCACCTCCCATGGTTTGACTGAGCTGCCAGCCTGGTCATTTCAGAGGGTGCTGCCTAGTTCTTGGGTAGAGAGAAAAATCAATCTTTTTGGTACTTGTCTTTCAGGGAACTGAAGAAGAAGGGACTCTTCAACATCCCACGCCTGGCTGAGTCCCATCCAGAAGTCCTGCTCTGCCGACTTAGTGAGATTTGCTTGGCAGCTACCAGCGAGGTGAGAACATTGTTCTGAATTGTCCCCCATACTTCATGCACGGCTGGTAGAGTAGATATGTGCTTGTTCATCTCCATGTGTGCTCAGGGAGTGCCTTCATTTCTGGTTTTAGACCTTCTACTTGTAATGTCTGTCAGCTATCTGTAGGATCTGTGTGTACGTGCAGCTGTATTTACTGGCAGGTTGGGTAGCTGGCACTTGTCTTTGAGTGTGGTGCCATTATAATGCAAGGCAGAAATGGAGACACTAATGACAGTCTATGCCAGAGTCCCAGTGTCTGCCCAAGCTGTAATTGAACCCTGCAAATGAGTCTGTAGCTCTGAGCCTGTGTTTTCTGTTTCCTGTCTGAGAGCTTCAGCTGCAGGTGTTGCTTTTTTGAAGAGCAGCACGTGCCTGGTTTATCTTTAAGACTTGTGCCTTTATGGTTTGAAAGCATCCCTTACTTTATTTTGCTTCTTTGTTTTTCAAAACAAAGGGCCTAAAATCAAAGCAGTTGACATTGTAGAAACGTTAAGTAGAAGACTTTAGTGAAAGATATTTTTTTATGCCTGCAGTAAGCAGGAGTGAGGCCAGAAGTTTGGGCCACAGTAAGTGTCTTTCTGTGTTTGGGCTCTTCTGCTCTTCCTGTGCTTTCATATTCCTCTATAGACAGTGGGACATGCTGTCATTTCCTGGGAGTTTTGTCTAAGGAAACCGGTTTTCTTTTCAAGGTGGTTCTTACGTTTCCCCTCATGACTTCCCCAGGTGACCAACCTCCGGTCCAAGGTGTCCTGCTTAGCAATCGTCACTCTGGGAGAGCTCTTTGCCATCTTGAAGAAGGACATGGACTCGGAGGCAGATGAGGTTGCTGCGGTCCTTCTCCCCATGGTGTGGAACTCCCCAGAGTTTATTCAGAAGGCAGCCTGTCAGAGCCTGGGGATGATGGTAGAGAACGTGACTCCTGCCCGAGCAATGACTGTTCTCATGGACAGGGGGGTCAAGTAGGTTCTTCTTCTTTTAGTGATCTTCTTCACCTTCCAGTGTGTGGGTAGGGGAAGGGATCCGTGAGAGAGAATGAGAATGGTGGGAGGGAAGGGTTCTGTATCCTGCATCTTCTGTGGACTGTGGCTTGATTTTCCCATCAATCTCATTTCTTTCCTCTTGTCACCTATTTCTGCCCTCCTGCAGCCCATTAGGCCACAGAGTCACTGTAGAATATGGGGAGTTGGATGGGTCCCATCAGGACCATCCAGTCCAGCTCCTGGCCTTGCACAGAACAACCCAAGGGTCACAGCGTGCGCCTGAGATTGTTGTCCAAATGCTTCTTCAACTGTGTCAGGCTTGGTGCTGTGAGCACTGCCCTGGGGAGCCTGTTGCAGGGCCCAAGCACCCTGTTGGTGAAAAGCTTTTTCCTGATATCCAAACTAAAGCTCCTCTGACTCAGCTTGCTGCTGCTTCCTGGAGTTCTCCCAGTCTGTCAGAGTTTCCTAGATGTGGGGAACAGTGGGGAAGTGAAAGTGCCTGCAAAGGCTCAGGATACATCTATGTGCTTTTGTGGGAAGAGGGACAATTGCAATTGCAGCTGTGAGCACTGTTGGAGATTTCACAGCTCTAACCACAGAGGCCCTGGGGAAAACCACGTATCCTCGTGATGTCATTAACCTGAGAAATAAGGAGGGTCCTTGCAGGGGTGTGGAGCACATGGGGGAGAATGTGCTGGGTGTGGCACAGCCTGCCCAGCAGGTGCAGCTGCTGCCAAAAGGAGTCTTGTGTGAGTGTCCTGGCCTTAGAGCTCTGCTTCCTATTCAAAATGATGTTTCATGTTAGCCTTGAGATGATGATTCACTTCCCAGGCACCTTCACAGGCCGAGGGCCATGGGACAGCTGAAGCAAATGCTGCCCTAAGTGTTGGTGCTGGGCCTGATAGCTCCCAAGAGACAGTCTCTAGATCAGGACAGTCTGGCTCAAATGCCTGCACCTTTTCCTCAGCTTTGGAACAGGGTAAAACACTCAGATGTATCCCTTGTCAAGCTTTACAAAAGAAACAAGCTGCATTGGTGGATAATCTACAACATCACTCCCCACAGCGTGTTTGCCCTGCATTTGTCTTTTTCCAGAGGTCTGCAGATTTGGGGATGAATGGGTGGAAAGAGCCTCATCCTGCTGCAGCTCTGTGTAGTGGGTGCCCTCTGAGGGGTCAGCATGAATTATCCTTAATTTCTAAATAATTCATATGTGATCTACTACTTTAATCTTTCTCTGAGTAAATTTTGGGAAAGAAATGGAGTATCAGCTAGTGCAGGGAGACTGAATTCTTCCCTCTTCCGTGCAGGCAGTCCTTCTGTACAATGCTAACTTAGTGTTTCTCTGAGGACAGAACCTTCTGCAGGTGTTGGAAGGTGCAGGGAGAGCCCAGGCTCCTTCCCCCAGCAAGGACAGGGAGCATACTCTGGCCAAGGCCTGTGCTGCTGCTGCTGCTCCTTGTCCCTGTGGCCCAGGGTTTGCTCTCTCCTTCCCAGGAGCCGCTACGTCCAGGTGCGGAAGTGCGCGGCCCAACTCCTCCTGTCCTTGATGGAGAAAATGGGAGTCACCAAGCTCGCAGGCACCCCCAGGGCTGAGAGGCTCCCACACGTGGCAGGGAGACTGGCTCAGGACCGTCACAAGGACACAAGGTAATGATCTTCATCTCACCTCCAAAACGTGGAAAACCGTTTTGTGTTTGGCTTTAAAGGTAAAACCATGAAAGAGTGGAAACTCAAGGAAATAATGAGTGACCTCACTGTGTGGCTAAGGGGCATAGAATCATGGAATATGCTGAGTTTGAAGGGACCCATGCAGGTCATCCAGTCCAGCTCCTGGCCATGTGCAGGACAGCCCAAGAGTCACTCCATGTGCCTGAGAGCATTGTCCAAACGCTTCTTGAGCTCTGTCAGGCTTGGTGCTGTGACTGCTGCCTGGGGAAATGACTGTACCAGGTAACCTGAGGCTGGCCAGCAAGAAGGAGCATTGCCAACTTCCTGTGACTTGAAGGAGTCTTCACTGAGCTCAAAAGAGCTCACATTAGCCAGTCCAACAGTTTTGACTGGCCTTAGGTGCACAAGGAAAGCCAAAGTGTTGGCTAATGTTCATCACTGGAAGATCCCAAACATCTATTTCACATTAAGACTTCCCTAGAAATATTTCAGAGGTCTTTAGGCAACATATTCAGTCTTTCCAAACCTCATCTGCAGATTTCTAGAATGCTGTTATGTGTGGCTCAGTGACCTCCAAATTTCTTCTTGAAGAAATCTTTGGTGACCTAGTGGGAAAAATCACCCCAAACCACCAAAATCCCCTTACTTGGAGGATTAAATTCCCATTAATGGCTGCCAAGAACACCAGTGAACCTAGCTGACCCTGTGCATACATATAGTAGAGAATAATCAAAAGCAGTCATGAGGTGAGAAAGGTAAATTCCTGTGCAATGGCAGCAGGACACTGCTAACAAGCTCTGACAACAAAGCAGATGTGTTTTGCTTGTTGCCTGGAATCCTTTGATCCCACAGAAGCACACCTGCAGTTTCAGAGAGAAATGGTATTTTTGTCTTGCCCCACATTCTCCTCCTGCCCCTTGTGTTCAGCTACAGCACTGTGCAGTGTCAAATGAGGTAAATCTCCCTCTTTGCTGAGTAGGTAGTGCCTTCTCATGCAAGCATTGCACCTGATAAGTTTAAGGCATCAGCCTCTTCTGTTAACACTCTTCCTTTCTTCATTTTCTGTTGTTTCCTTCCTTCGTTCCTTAGGCATTATGGACAGGAGATGGTGAAGATGTTGCTGAATAATCAAAAATTTAAAAAGCTTTTGGAGCAATCCCTTTCCCCGCATGACCTGGAAGATATTCTGACCAGAATTAAGAAGAAGGTAAGTGCTTGACAGGAGAAATATCTCCTTTGTGCAAGTATTGCCACTGCTAATATGAGACCAAACATACCCAATGTGTCTTTATCCTATTCCACTTCTGCTGAATCATTTTGCTCCTGGGAATGAGCTGTTAATCCTCTCAGCCTGTTCATCTGCAGACCACAGAGGAACTGCTATTATTAGGGGAAAAGTGGGGTTTTGAATACTTTGAATATTGGTCACAAAGAGCAAATGGAAAGAAGGGAAAATGGGTTTACACTCACGTGTACGCCCCCACCACACTCTCCCTACTCTGCCCCCAGTAAAGCAGTTAAGTGAGAATAGTGCTTCTGAACATAACAGAGTCTTTGCAAAAGAGACTGGAAGTAGTAGTGCCAAGAAAATTTCCAAATATACCAAAGATGTCCAAGTCAATCCTAGTTACTACAGTTGCTGTCTGTCTTTTGGGAATACTGCCCTGCTGCCAAGCCCTGTGGAGCTGGAAGAAGCTTGGTGAATTCAGCAGCATCCAGTGGAAAATCATGTGTTTGTTTGGGGGGGATTTTATTCTTTTTATCAACATTACACAAGGGAGTGTGCCTTGGTGCAGGAGCACGGAGAGTAAGTGTTGAACCAAATCAACTTCCAACACATTGAGCCAACCTCCAAGAGTCCAACTTCTTCCTCTAAGACCACTCACTGCCTGTCAGTTTGCATTATTCCCATTTATGCTCAAGACTAATGAATTTGGGACTTTAGACTGCTGCTCAGTGTGGTAGCACCCATAACCTGCCTTGGCCTATTGAAATCAAAGAGTTGGCATCACTGAACCTCTGGTCTGTTTATTTCTGTAAGTTAGGAAATGTTTCTCTAAGCCTTGGTAGCAGTGATCCTGGTTCTAACTCGTGTTTTAAAGAGGGCATTTCCTATTTTATATTCTAAAGATTCATGGGGTTTCTTTATGTCTTTGTAGGAGATGGAAAACCAGCAGGGTGAACGCCCCTCTGTCAAGGAGCCCGTGAAGAAGAGGAATGATGGCTCAAAGGAGCCCCAGTCCCCATTGCCCTCTAGCAAATGGTACTGAGCACTTTTGTCAGATGTGACAAAGCACATGACAAGCTCTACATGCCTCTTCCTCAGGCACAAATCTTTCTGCTGGAGATGACCAGTGCCAGAGATTGTTTCCCTTCCTTACAAATGCTCTAGGACAAAAAATGTCAACTTCTGCATTGTGTTGAACACAACTTCTCTGGAGGGCTTTCCACAGAATTTGGGTGACACAAAGACACCCATTGCCTGCAGCTCAGACGATCCAGTGCAGTGGCAAGGGCAGTGCTGTGGAGGATAGGAGAGGGCCAAGTCTCTGCTGCCTGACTCGAGACAAGTAAATTCAACCAGGGTTTTTTTTTCATCCAAGTGGAGTCCTTTGTGGATGGGTGTTTTAATGAGAAGTCTCAGTTTAGAAGCAGGATGCCATTCCCCAAACAAGCAGTTCCCATCCATGTGGTTTGGCCTGGCTGATTCCTGGTTTTCTTACCCTCAAACAGTACCAAGATTGAGTAGTAAGGAGCAAGTTAATTCCTGAGCCATTTTGGTCAACAGGTGTCTCAATGTGGACTTACTGTCTTGGTATTCCTGTCCTTCATATGGTTTGCTTGATGTGTTTGGTTTATTTCCCCCTGTGCTGCAATCAGCATTGAAGACAGGAATTTGGTCCTTGCTGTCTCTTCATGCCAGTGGCAGAGCTGCTTGTACCTGTTCTCCTCTTTTACCAGAGGGGATTTATTTAGCTCTGTCATGCTCAGTGGTGGCAGGAAGGTGACCACATGCCTCAGTAGCATGGCTAGCATCTTCCCATACTCATGGAAGAGACAGGTTGATCCCAGAGGATTATTCCCAGAGGATTTGTTAAGCTGTGCATCTAGTCTCTAGGGAAGCAAATGAAATGTGAGTGTAGTTCTGGCATGTCTGGCTTCTGTTCTTATCTCTGTTCCTGATTTTCTGGATCCTTCAGATATGCCCCTGTTCATCTGTTCAGATGCATCTGAGCTACTTTTCCAGATTGTCCTGCCTGGTGTAGAGACACTTCCTCAGAGTGATGACTTTCCTTATTATAAAAACACACACCTGCCATATGAGGAGGCATTTAAACATGGAAGTAGTGTCTCCCTTTCCCCACAAAGCAATGTGTGCCTTGGAAGGCATTTGAAGATAGATCAGATACATCTCATCCTTGGTTTTCCTGAGTGAGCAGTGGTGAGAATTTCACTTGCAGATTGTCTGCCATGATGATTGTCACGAGGTCCATGTTGTTCCTCAGAGCTTCATGATTTTCTAGCTTGAAATCACATCATTAGGAAAGCTCCTCAGGATGTTTTGCTCACAATTAACTGAAGGTATTACCAGCAACAGGTCCTAATTTGATTTTGTTTTCCAGGGTGAAGTCTGCTCCTGGTGGACGCCTCCTCCACCGTCCAAAAGCCCAGGTCACGTTACCTGCAAGTGTGGAAGGAAGGGAGTCACTGCAGAAGCTTTACCATCTCCTGGAAGCCAAGGGGTTTCAGACACGGATGGAAGGAGTGGCACTCCTCCTAGAGCTGTGCAAAACCAGCCCCCAGCTGATCTCCAGTAACATTGTCCAAGTATGTAGGGTATCTTCATGGTTCCTTTCCTTTAGCTCCTTTCCCAAGCCTGGGGAAGTAAGGTTAATTCAGTGTGTCTTGGCACTACTGCATCCGGGCTGTTTGGGACAGGCTGGTCCCTCTTACCCAGACAAATGCAATTGAAGTCTGGGCTTCAGGACAAGTTCTTTCAGTCCAGCTGTATTTGTCTGGCAGGTGCCTATTGCTGATGTTCATCAGATGATGGCAGAGATTTTCTGCTGGTGTAACTGCTGCTGTCTCCTACTCCCAGTTGGGTTAAGTGAAGGGAATCCAGCCATTGAAAGCATGGCAATTATTCTCTAGACGAGAAATAGGTTTTCATGGGGAAGAGAATTATCAGGCTGGGTTGGTTTAAACAAAGTGTTTTAAAAAGGACACTTCTGTAAACTCCATTTTGTCTTGCACAGGCACAACTCTGGCTCTCATTTCCATCCTCATCCCTATTCCTCTTGGTAAAGATGGTGCTCACCCTTCTTTTTGGGGGGCCTTTTTTTCTCTTTGGAAAAAGAGGAAAACAGCTAAGGACCGATCCATCCTTTCTTCTCCCAGTAGCTGCTTTTTCCCTTTTACCAGAAAATGGTGCCTGATACTGTGCCTGTCAAGGGACTGAACCTGCTCTAATGAGAGCTGTAGAGCACTTTACATTTCAGAAATCTACCTCTTAGTTAAAGAATTGGTCTGGATCCTGGAAGAGTTGACCAGAGCCCTGTCCTTCTCCAGAAGCAGGTTTTGAGACAGACAAAAAACAAATTAGATCTCCTCCCGCTACAATTTTGGCAAAATTATAACTGCCCTCAGTACTTGAGGCAACTGTATAGGAAAATGGGCATGGTAAATATCTGCTTCCATACTTTGAAAGAGAAGGCAGCCTTTTGAATTAATAAATGGAATTGATTTAATGATTTATAGGTGGAGAGAAACACCATAGGAACTATTCCGGCCCCAGCCAAAACTCTCAAAAACAGATGAAAATCTTTCAAGCAGCATCAGGTTGCACAACCATTCCAGTGAGTGGCCCACAGGAAAACAGTGAAATTGTGCAAGCAAGGGCTGACCTGACAGAAGGGATCACTTTCATCTTTTATATTGCTGAGGGCTCATTTCTACATCCCCTTTTCAGACAAGGTCATTTTAATCCAGCTTTCATGTCGTTTGTTCTCTTCACAGATTTTTGATCATTTTCTCCTGAGAATCAATGACACCCATAAGAAGGTGAAGCAGCAGGCGCTGGAGGTTCTGGCAGAAATGACTGGAGTCCTGGAAGATGCCCTGAACCCAGTGATGGTCCGTTTGGTTGAAGGGATAATAAAGAACCTGAACTCAAAGGATCTCGGGGTTCGTGCCGCAGCTGTGACCGCACTGGACCAATCTGTTGTTCATTTAGGTAAGGCTGAGCCCTGGCATGGACTCTCCTCACCTGTGTCCCTGTCTGTCCCACACAAGAGAGCGCTGAGTGCCTTGGGAGCTGTTGTTGTCTGTGGAAGGCTCCAGCTGACACCCACCAGAAGCTGTGCAGGTGCAGTCCTTATGCACCATCCCCAACAGGCTGGAATGTGCAGCAGCATTTCCCAACAGTCCCAGGCTGCCTTGGCTCTGTGCCGCTGGTCTGAAGAGCAAGTCCTGGACTCCAGCTTTGCTACAATTCAGAGGCAAAGGGGGTTTGGAGTTTGCTTGGGCCCCAAGCAAACTTTGACTTTCCAAGTGAACAGCTTTGCTGTTGGCATGAAGGCACACCGGCCCATCAGAGCTTCTGCAGAGCAGCCACCTGGAAGGCTCTGCATTAGAGGCATTAGCTTCCTATTTCCCACCTTTCTTCTTTGTCTTCTTTTTCCAAGGGGGAACTGATGATTCACCAAGTTCATTTCTTTAGAACAAATGGGTCTAAGTCCAGCTGTCAGTGATGCCTTGTTCCACACATTGTTTTGGATGAGGCAAGATGGCAATAGCAAATACCTGCCTGGGCAAGGGCTGCTGTAAATTCCTCTGCCACACAGATTTATGTCAGCTCTGAAAATGCCGCACTGGGGGAATACGCCTGAAAAATGGAGTGTGGAAGAGTCAGGTCTTGAGGGGCAGTTTCCACTTTCTCCACCTCAGCTGCTCTGTGAAGTCACAAACTGCCTGACTCAGTGCCTTTCTGTGTCCCAAGTATGGGCTTCTTCCTTTTTGCTCTGGGATGCAAAACCTTTCCACTGCTTCCATGTGACTGAACTCTTGAGGTCCCTGGTGTGAAATGTTTTAGCATAGCTCCTGGTCCAGCAGACAACTTTGGATTTACACATGTGAAAGGAGAGCTTTTCTTTTGGAATTTTAAACCCTGCCAAGTAGGCTGGAAGGAAAGAAGAAAAGGATTCAAAAATGAGCAGAAATTGACTTTATTGTATCAAATGGGGTTGCCCCTGCCCTTTCCTTCCCCACTGTCCTTTCTCCTGTGCCCTCAGAAGAGTGAGCAGAAACGTGTGTTTCACTTGTAGATGAAGTGTCACTGATGAAAGAGCTCAGCCACCAATGGAGCAAACTGAGTGGTGAAGCTCTGCTGGAAGTCACAGAGTGCATCACAGGTATGGCCTCCCTTTGTAAGCCAAGAGGTCTCTGAGGGAGTACTGACAGGCAATGCCTGTGAGCAGAGAGCAGAGTAGCTCCTCCACATCAGGAGGTGCTGAGCTTGTCCCTCCTGGCAATGGCCAAGGCAGGTGGATTTGGCAGGCTTTCCCTGGCTGCTGCAGAGCTGTGCAGCATCTGAGATGGGGGCAGCGCTCGGCCTCGGGGCTCAGCTCTCACTGGGGCTCTTCTCAACTTCCACAGTGACCAATGTCTTTAATTGCATTTAAACTCAAATGAAGTCTCATTTTTAAATGGGTACCATAACCCTTTTCCTGCTTAGCAGAATTGGTTTGGGGTACTTTCAGGAGCTCTTTCAATGTTGATGACTGCTGGTGGATTAACAGCATAGAGAACATGAAGTCTCTTCCACCACAGAATAATAAATAGCTACTACATAACATTTTGCCTGATCAGAAAATAAGACTGGTCTCACAAGCATTTCAGGTTTTGATCTCTCAGCCAAATCTGCCATGCAAGGAGCCTGTTGGTAGTAAATTTTTGTCTGTGTTTGATATAATTCAGTTCAGAAAATGAGCAGAGAGCAGATTCCAGAAACAATGAGAGACAACACTTGTGTGTTCTGGCTAAATTTCAGTCCCCTGTGTAGCCTTTTTCTCTCTCTATGCCCCTATTTCAGTGCACATTGTAAGAAAAAATGCCATTAGCATTGAGAGGGGAAATGGCATTAAAGTGTGGAGGTGCCCAAATGCCAGGGCAATGGGGTCTGGGTAATTCTCTAAGACACCCTGAGGACTGAAAGGGCTCTTGGTTGGAAGGCACAAAAGCATTCTGCCAAAGACACCAGCTAGGCACTGATGTTTCTCATCCAGCTGTCAAGCAGCACCCATCTCTGGTGGGCTGGAGTTTCGAAGTGTGTTCTAATACTGCCCTTCGCTGTGTGCTACGGAGCAAAAGGAAGAGCCAGATGAGACTTTTGGCCCTTGACGTCAAAGTTACACAAAGGAATCATCCCTTTTATTAGAAATCTCTCAATTGCCTCTCTGGGGTGCATTTCCAAAGCTTCCGTGTGGGTTAGACAACTTGTTTGTGGAAATAGAAGGCAGTTTGATGTTTCATTCATTGTTCATGCAGACATAAATTGTGAAATAATTTAGTAATGGTACAAAGACTCTGCCACAGCTACAAGGCTCTGGTTGGAGAAATTAGTCCTGAGGGGCTGGGGGTTCTGTTTCAAGGATGATCAGCTGCATTGCCCGTTTCTGGGTCGTGGGGCTCTGTGTGCTATTTCACTGATCTTGGCCAGAGAGGCTCCCAAGAAGCAAAAGCAGAGGTAGATCCTTGTTTGCATTGAGGCTGGTGGGTAAGGAGCTGTGTGTCTGTCCCGGCAGTGCTTGTGGAATGGGTTCATGCCAAGAGCCCTGAAGTGGTGCAGCGCTACGCCCTGCCCGTGCTCTGGTCCTGCCTGGAGAACAAGGCGCTGCCGGTGCGAAGCGCCAACGTCTGCGCTGTGGTCACCAAGCTGGCCTGTGCCCTCTGCGAGGTGATGGGCACCCAGCTGATTACGTGTGCTGAGAGCAAGCCTCCACACGTGCAGGAAAACCTCTCCAGCCTTTTGGGCTGGAGGTGAAGGTTTCATGTTCTCCAGAAAGCTGACCAAGTGCTGAGTTGGACACCTCCGGATGGGACTTTTCAGCAGTGCCAAAAATGACAAAATGCTAAGGAAGGGTGTGCATCTGCCCCCATTGTCTCCATCGCCCTTCCTAGTCATGGCATGGGGGGCCTGACGGAGCTCCAGACTGAGGGCAAGGTGAAGACCAAGCATGGATCAGCCTCAGAAAAAGGTAAGCAGGGAGCTGGGCCACTGTCTGGTGGGAGGGTCCTGTGGCAGCGCAGAGAGGCTGTGCCCATTGGCAGGGAACAGCTGTGCCCTGCATGTGCCCCTGCAAGGAGCTGTGCTGCTGCCAGTGCCCCTGGAGCTGTAGGGCTGCTGAGCTGTGGGGCAGGGAGAGGAGCAGCAGGGTGCATGTGCAGCTGAGCCATTGCTGGAGAGCACAGAGCTCTGGGCTCCCTGCTGTCCCAGGGCAGCCCAGAGGCCAGGCTGTAGAATTCCTCTGGGGAATGGGTCAGAGTTTTCTCCTGGCCTGATTCAAAAGTCTGTCAGCAGGAACATGTTTCCCTGTGCAGCAGTTAAGAATTCTTGTTTCCAGGAAGTCTGTCCCCTGAAATATGGAGCTGCAGATGCTTTAGGTTTGCATTGCAGGCTCTGATCCATTCTGTGCCTCCACTTTGCCGGCCTGAGTGGATACAGTCTTGCCAAGTGGTTTTGTCTGGTACCTTCCGATGTTCCTGTTATCAACCAAGCTCTTGCCTCCAGTCCAGAAGAACTCTTTCCTTGAAGATCAGGAAGAGGCCACCGACTGACTGAAGAGTTTTTCACTAACAGGATTTATGTTTTAAGCTTCGTAATTACAACTGTACATATATTATTTAGATGCAATTATTTTTGTACTTTTATAAATGTTATTTATGTACATATGATATTTCAATGTAGTTTTAAATAAATGTTTTTTGATTGTATCTTTAAGTTTTGATGACATCATTTTAACTGCATATATTTAGTTTTGCTGATTTACAAAAAATAAAAAAAATTTTAAAAACTAAAGAAACCAAAAAAGAGGTTGTGACACCAGGACCTGCTGGCCTAGAGGTTGTGGGAGTGCAGCTCACTTGATGTGCCAGTGTCTCACTACATCCTTTTGTCATTGGGCCTCTCCTCTTCCTCTTTTGCCATGTTTTCTTTGCGCCATTTGTGCTACTGTTTCAACTTGTCTTTGTAACTTGTCACACATTGACATGTTTGGGGGACAATGGATCCAAAGGATCCTGTCTAGTCAACAGTTTCTACCTAGATGTGTTCTGTGCTCACCAAAGGCCTGAGCAAAGAAACCAAGAGAATTGTGCCCAAATAGCAAAGCTTTGCTCCTTTGCAATCT
The DNA here is from genome assembly GCF_047830755.1 of Zonotrichia albicollis. Classification (NCBI taxonomy): domain Eukaryota; kingdom Metazoa; phylum Chordata; class Aves; order Passeriformes; family Passerellidae; genus Zonotrichia; species Zonotrichia albicollis. Next base: position 66,489 of record NW_027428331.1, on the reverse strand, counting down.
CACACAGATCTGGCTCTCAGGTGTTTTCAATCACAGTTTCATAGGCAAGACGAAGTTGTGTCTTTCCCTGGGAAATGATGTACTGCTTTGGAAAAGTCATCTGTATGTATATTTACCCAGGACAGCAGTCCAGCTGTGTTGTTTGCAAGTTATTTGCAGAAGGATGAGTGGACTGTGAGGCCAATGACAAGTGACAAGAGTCCCTCAAATCTAAACTGCAGTCTGGGCGCCATTCACTGCAGTCTTGTCCCGCAGCCACTGGAGCTGACGGGTGCCAGCTAGCTGCTCCCAGAGTGACCGGCGCAGACCACGAATCTCACCTCTCCCAGGATCTCTGCCAGAACCCCTGAGTAGTGGCTCCGTCTGCAGCGTGGTGACGCAGGCGTGAGCAGGACTGCAAAGTACTGAGGCGAAGGAAGGAGGGAGTGGACACAAGAATGGATGCCAGAGACCACTTTATGGACCCAGGCGGGGCCAGTAACGGTGTCAGGGAAAAACCGGTGGGGAGGCACTTATAAAGGGGAAGGGCGTGACATGAGGAGCCCCAAGGGACCAATGAACAAAGCTCAGGGGAGGAGCGAGGGACACACCTGAACCAATAGGAATGGCCCAGGGGAGGGACAAGGCTCAGGGAACAAATCATATGTTAAGTAAGGGAAGACTGACATAGAAATTTCTTGAAATGAAAGGGGGTTGGTTACATTGATAGGTAACTGGCAGGAGGAACAAACCATTAGGAGGGAGAACATGGGGGGAACCGAGGGCCAAACCAAAACCCTACTTATAAAAAAATTAACAACTTTACAAGAAAACTCATCCAGGACACACAATGCTACAATTCAGCCCAGAGATGAGAGATCTTTGTTCCCATGGAGCTGTGCTTGCCAGGGTAATGATTTCCTACATAGCTGGAGCAAGCAATTCTGGATTCAGCTCCAGCTCTTGGTTGGCTGCATGATCATTGACAATGCTCCTTATTGTCCTTGGTTACAATATAAGGATGTATTCTATTTCCATCTTCAAGAGCTGTTGAAACCAGGAGGGGCATTGTTCTTTTCCTTATCTCCTGTTAATGGGCCCATCAATGCCTTTCCCCATGACTCAGAGGTAATTCCCTCTGGGAGCCCTTTCTGTCTCATGGACCCACCCCATGACTCATGGAATGATAAGAGCCCATTGTGAGATGCTGTGCCCAGAGGGGAGGAACCAAGCATCCCCACCTGCATGTAATCTGGAGTTTGGGACAGAACAAGCAGCCTTTCCACTGGATTCCCAGAGGAATGGCCGCCTTTTCCACTGGAACTTCAGAGGAAGACTATACCCTTCTACAGGATCACATGTGCCACTCCAGGAGGAGTGCAGCCACTAATCCAACTGGACTGCTACCAGTACCCTGACCAAGAGGGTGTCAGAGCTTGTATTCTGACTCTGTCAGCTGTGATAGACGAATCGACTGAATTTAAGAATTGTACCATAATCTTTATTATGCAAGCAAGAATAAGCAAGATTCAGCGCTGGGCTGCCAGGAGACTTCGCTCCCTTAGGCCCGCACCTCCCCCATTTTGAGTTCGCTTTTTATTGTCCTTTTTTCAGATTCTTGGATGACGTGGTCTGTTTTCTGTGCGTGCTCCTCCTGTTGCTAGGGGTCTTTTTTCTGCCTTCTGGTGTTCGTGGGATGAAGACCCCAAGTCTTTCTCTTTGGCCGCTTTCCTTATAAGGCATACCTATAAGTCTAGTCTTTTAAGCTCAACATTCTTGCAAGGTTAATAATTGTTACCATATGTGTTTCAGAAAGTCTCCTACATCTATAGGGTAGAATTTTTGCAGAGCAAGCAATTCTACAAGGTTAGAAATTATTTCCAGATGTGGCTGTATCCAATTACCAAGGGGGGGGGGGGTTGTAACTTTAACACTACTTATAAGTTTCCCATACAGCCCTATAGATATTCTACAAAAGCTATTTTAGCTATTGTTTTTTTAATTTAAATCATCATCTAGCTATTAATGAACAAATATATTGTTACTTATTACAATCCCCCATTTCTCTTTTTACCAATTTTGTTCATTAAACCTTTTTAGCTCCTTCCTAGCAAGCGCTAACTGATCTATTTCATCAGTTAAGCTCTGTGCATTAATTATACCTGCTAATTTCTTTAGTCTTTTCATCATATTCCAATTCACAACAAATTGAACTGCTGAGAAAATAAATCCTAGTACAATCAGAATTAAAAGAACGACAGTGGGATGGCACATACTGTTTAAGACACCTGTGGCAGTAGGTGACCATTCGAACAGGGTGTCCCACCACCTATAATTGCTATCTTGCTTCACTCTTTCTACTACCTGGTGTATTTTCTCTACATCATGTTGAACAGTTACTAGGGTCTTCTGTCCGCTTTTCCTGATTTTCTCAAGAATTTTTATCAGATCCTGGTGAAACAATAGTTGTCTCACTAGGGTGAAGTTCATCCCAATCGGGGTGGGCATTAACTTGTGAATCAGCGTGTAGTTGGATTGCAATAGTTGGTGAGAGGTAACTGTAGCTTCATAAGTGGTGTCACACCCTGTAATCTTGGTGAAGTTACAAGCACAGAAGTTTGAGTGATTCTTTGTATCCACCATAACATCATCTACTAGCACAAAATCACAGAGAGTTCTGAAACACGTGCACCCATTGCCTATGTATATAAGAACTGTTTTAGAAACTTCATTAGGGCGAATCTCAAAATGGCAAATGTTTTGCTCTGTGTCCAAACAGATATCTTGAGCTATAATTACAGCGCCCTCGCAGATGAATCCCAACTGTTCTCGTACAATACAAGATTCCAAGTCAACAGTTTGCCATTTGTCACCAAGCTGACGGACCCATCCTCTATGTTCTGTAGGATAGAGGACAGCTCCGTCATGGTTTATTCCTAATGCAATGACAGGAAAAACTAGATGTACAGAGGCATTTTGTATGGTCAAGACAAAGGCAGTGACTGTATTAGAAATAGGGTTATAGGTAAAATTCACCAGTTTCCACGAGGATTGGAATTCCCTTTCAAACTCAGTGGCATTATCCCAAATTATTTTCTGAATTTCTGTGGGGAAAGTGCCTTCCTCGCCCTCTCTTATAATTGCAGCAGAGACTGACTGCATCCATAATTGTGCCCGGATACAGCTGAGGGCTAAGGAGACATTATTTTGTGTGGCACCAAGTGCATCAATTACCAATTTGTGATCGTTCACATTTACTCTTTCCCAATTTGGCAAAATGTTTGACAACGTCCACTGGTGTCTCCCCAAAGCCAGTAGAGATGACCTCAGTGGTTGCTGTAATTTGGACAGATCTCTGGCCGTAGCAGCCAGTTTGTTCATTAGTACCTCCGAATCGATGCTATTCAGAATTCCCAGTCCTGTGCCTAGAACACCAGTCACATCTCTAAGTTTCCTTGTTTTAAAAGAGCTGCGTTTCCTGAGCCAAGTAGTCCAGCCTTCAAAGGATGTTTGCAAAAACAGAGAACAAGCTGGCTGGATTTCTGAAACATTAGTCTGCATTAGCAGTTCGACCTGTTTTAGAGACCATGCTGGATTAAATAATATTTGTTGTTGACCAATTTTTTTGATTATATAAGGTCCTATTTTGAAAATTTTTGGTGTGAGTGTGACCGGTGGTGTAGGTGAAATGGTGATAATGTGTGGTTTAGTAGTGGTAGATTGTGTTTTAATATTTATTGTGAATTTAAAGGAAAGGCCTTGTGTATCTTTTGTCCAGAGACAGACTACCTCTGCCGTGTGAGTTAATGTGAAGTTTTGCCAGCAGTCTCGTGCTGGGTATTCAAAATTTATTTGTTTATCCTCCTGACCCATGGAAACACTGATTGAGATTGTGTTAGTATAGTCTGATCCATTAACCACTCGACATCCAATATTAATTTGTTCTCCCACTACTCCTTGAAGCTCCCAAGTTTTCTGCCTCTTCCATTCGTGTTTAGCATACGGCAGACCGTCATGCAGAACTAAAGTTTGTAAACTCAAACCTGTGGTATTTCCCATAGATCCGGTAAATTGCAAAAAGGCCTGAGACCAGTCAGTGATCAGGGTCCGTTTGACTAGGATCTTGTTCCCTTTGTAAGGCTGATGGGGGTTTCCCCAGGCAGTCGGGAAGCTCAGGATTATAATGATAAAAATAGCTCGCCAAGCAGGGCAGGGTCCTAGCAACAAATTTTGTTCACCTCTTATAACCATATCTCTTTTACCTGGAGCATTCCTGTGCTCCGTTCCTGTTCCTGAGGCCCGTTGCTCTTCCTCACTCCTCCTTACCTCTCTGCCTCGCCTGCCAGCCCGGGTGTATCGGTCTGCAGGGATCATTATCTTCTTGGCAGCAGGGGTAGTCTTCAGGGGGTGCATTATTTGGGCTATTTCTTTCGTTCCTGCCCCTACTCCTAAGGGCAGGCTGCCAGGCCTCCAGGCAAAGGATCTCTCTTATCTTATGGCAGATTCTCTGTCGTTCCTAGCGAGCTTTATAGGGCCTGAGTCTCACTGTCTGGGTTTTTCCTCCGAGCCTTACGGGCTCATTTCTTATATATTCGGAAGTAGCAGCGTACGGTACTATCCCAATTTCGGGGCTCAACTTGCCACTCTATGGGGACATGAATCTTTTTCCCTACACACACCTGGTCTAATATCACACTCTGATTTTGGCAGATGATCCTATATGATTGGTGATGTATTGCCCAGGCCAGGGCCCAATGTCTCCTCTGCTCTATATTTTCAATTAATGTTATTGCCTCCCTATAAGGGATTTCTCTTTGTCCTGGGGCTGTTGCAAATTTGCTTAGAGCCGTGTAAGGGTTTTCCCTCCTCCAACCCCAATCACAAGTATGATACCAGATACCCCCACCTAACTGTGATTGGAAAACCCACCATTTGAGCCTACATCCCCCGCAAAATATTTTTATCCATGCCCTACAGATGGGATCACCACATTTAATGCACCCAGGTCTGTTAGACAGTGGCCGCCTTATCTCAGAGAGGACCTCAGCCACTGATATCAGATCATCCCATGTGTGCCAAATAAGAGGACACTTCAGTTCCTTTCCCACCCTTTGAATATTGTCTCTGACCAGTAGCTGCAGTCGGTGTTTCTCCCTCTCAGTCATTCATATTACCAGTTGCTATGCATTCTTATGTTTTCCGAAGAGTCAATCGTAGATCTCCAGGGCGACTGGTCACCTCCCAAGGGGTGTCTGCAGTGATGGGTCCTTTCACTCGACTGGCATGTGTCCAGCCTTTTTCAGCAGTTCGGACGGCTGTCTCTGTGGTAAACAGAACAACATAGGGACCTTCCCATTGGGGTGTTAGGGAGGTCTCTTTCCAAGTTTTAATTAGGACTCTATCTCCAGGTTTAAGCTTATGCATTGCTATGTCCAAAGGGGGTCTTTGTACCAATAGCCCTTTTCGTTTTAGTTCCTCCCTTCGTTTCATTAGCTGTTGTATGTAACTCTGAATTTGACTATCTTGGATACAGGGATGGTTCCCTGGTAGCTCTAAGTCGTAAGGCATTCCATAGAGCATTTCAAAGGGAGAAATTCCCACATCCGTCCTAGGTTGGGTTCTAATGTTTAGCAGTGCCAGGGGTAAACATCTGACCCATGACATTTTAGTTTCCACCATAAGTTTAGTGAGTTGCTTCTTGATTTCTCCATTTGCCCTTTCTACCCTCCCTGAGCTTTGAGGGTGCCAAGGAGTGTGATATTTCCATTTAGTACCTAAGGCCGTGGTTACCTCTTTTAGTACTTTATTTGCGAAATGGGGGCCTCTATCAGAGTCTAATATTTCTACTAATCCATACCTAGGGATTATTTCTTCCAGTAAGGTTTTAATCACTACGTTTGCAGTAGCCCATGATGTAGGATATGCTTCTACGAAGTGGGTTAGATGATCTACTAGTACCAATAAGTACTTGTACCTCCCTACTTTTGGTAGCTTGGTGAAATCTACTTGTACATGTGAAAAAGGTCGGTGTGCTAATTCCCTTCCTCCTGGAATCCTTTCTCGAGCTTGATGCCTATTAACCCTCTGGCATGTTATACATCCCCTAACTACTTGTTTTGCTATATCATAAATTCCTATACACATATACTTAATAGTAAACTGATCTACTAAGGCTTAGGTTCCCCAGTGAGTCTTTTCATGTAACTGCTGCACTATCCTCTGAGCTACAGATTTTGGCAGCACTTCCCTATCATCTGGTAATTTTCGAATACCCTCATTCTCTGTTATTCCCATTCTGTCTAATTTTTCCTTTTCCTGGGCTGTGAAGTTCAGGACACAAACTCTTTCGCCATCTCGCATTCTCCTTGTTCCCTGCTCCTGGAATTTTCTGAGGGCAGCTTTCTTTGCTTCTCTATCTGCTATATTGTTTCCTCTGATCAGATGGGAGGGACCCTTTTAATGTCCTTTAACATGTACTATTGCTATTCTCTTTGGGCCTCTTAACGCTTGTAATATCTGAGTGATTAGTTCCCGATGTATTAATTCTTTTCTTTGGGAATTTATTAACCCTCTTTCTTCCCAAATTTTTCCAAAAGTATGTATCACTCCAAAGGCATACTTTGAATCCGTATAGATGGTCCCATCCTTAGCTTCCAAGAATTTCAGAGCCCGCAATACCGCATAAAGCTCACAGGCCTGGGCTGACCAACTAAGACTCAGAGGGCCGGATTCTATTATTTCTAAATTTTCACCTCCCACAATGGCATATCCCGAGATTCGCTTTCCCTCAACAACCCTAGAGGAACCATCCACAAATAACTTTTCTCCTTCTTCCAGTTCTTCCTCTTCGAGATCCGGTCTAATTTTTGTTTGTTTCTCTATGCTATGTAAGCAATCATGAGTTAAATTCTCCTGTGGATCCCCAAACAGGAATTCAGCAGGGTTTTGCAGAGAGGTGGTTTCAAGTATCAACCGAGGGGATGACAGTAAAATGCCCTCGTATTTCAAAAGTCTGGAGTCTGTTATCCATTTTCTGCCTTTTGTTGCAATACTGCCCGTATATTATGGGGAGTAAAAACTTTCAGTTCTCCTCCATAGGTAATTTTGAGAGCTTCCTCCACTAAAAGGGCTGTGGCTACTATAATCTGCAAGCATGTTGGCCATCCCCTACTTACTGGATCCAGTAATTTAGAAATGTATGCCACTGGTTTTCGACTGCTGGCCCAGTCCTGAGCCAGTACCCCAAATGCTACTCCTGCCTCAGTATTAACGAACAAATAAAAAGGTCTCCTAACATCGGGGAGGCTTAGCACCGGGGCATTAGTCAATTCCTCTTTTAGTTGTTCTAATGATTCATCATCCTTTTCAGTCCATTTAATCAAACCTTCAGTAGTTAGTTTTTCATACAAGAATTTTATTTTGCCACTAAAGTTTTCAATCCATTGTCTGCAGTATCCTATGAGACCCAATAGCTGTCTAATTTGTCTCTTATTTCTTGGGGGGGGAAGGGAGAGGATTCCCTTAACCCTCTCTGGATCTACTGTTTTAGTTCCTTTACTGAGTCGGTGTCCCAGGTACTTCACTTCTTCTTCTACGAATTGCAGTTTATTTTTGGACACCTTCAGCCCCTGAATGCTCAAAAAGTTTAAAAGCTTAATGCTTTCTTCCCTAACTGCTTCCTCACTCTTTCCAGCTATTAACAGATCATCTACATATTGAACAAGGGTTATTCCTGGGTTTGGGGTATAGGTTTTCATTATCTGTTCTAATGCATGCCTAAATAAATTCGGGGACTCGGTATATCCCTGTGGGAGCACGGTCCACCTTAGTTGTTGCTTTTGGTGGGTATCGGGATCTTCCCATTCAAATGCAAAATAGTCCCTACATTCTTGCTTCAAGGGGCATGCCCAAAAGGCGTCTTTTAAATCTATAACACTATACCATTGGTCATCAGGTTTCAATTGACTGAGCAATGTATGGGGATTAGCTACTACAGGGAACCGGGCAATAGTTCTCTTATTTATTTCCCTTAAATCATGTATTAGTCGGTATTTCCCATCTGGTTCTTTTACAGGTAAGATGGGGTGTTGAAGGGAGACATACAAGGTTCCAAGAGCCCTTGTTGTATTAACCGTTCTATTTCTGGTTTTAGTCCCCTTTGCCCATCGTCTGACATGGGATATTGTTTTATCCTCACTGGGATTTCCGGGTTTTGGATAATAACTGTGAAAGGCTCTATATTCAGTCTCCCTGCTGTGTCAGGGGTATACCAAACCTCCGGGTTTATCTTCTCCTCGTCAGTGGCCCGTAGGGGGCACAGTCAGACTTTCAACTGTTTTTCTTCAATATTTCTATTTATTCCTAATTCCACCATTAAATCCCTACCTAATAAATTGTAATCGGCTTCAGGAACTAGTAGCAAGGATCCTATCCCTATTTTTTTCTCTGATTCTATTAAGACATCTTTAATTGCAGGAACCTTGAAGGGTTCCCCTTTTGCCCCAATAACCTGTACTGTTAAAGGCTAAATCTTACATCCCGGGGGCAAAGACTGAACTGTTGATCTCTCGGCCCCCGTGTCTACAAGGAAGGTTATGGGGGTTTGCTGGGGACCCACTTTAAGTTTTACCAAGGGCTCTGATGACATTTGAGTCCCCAATAAATAGAGCCCTTGACCCCCCCCTAATCCTCTTTGAACATTTTCTCATCCCTAAGCCTCTTTCGACATTCCCTCTTCATGTGTCCTTTCCCACCACAGTAGTAGCACCCCGTTCCTTCTCTCCCCCCCCACTGGGGGCCCTCCTAAATCCCGGGAACCCCTCCTCATGTCATTTCTTTCCCGTGGCGGAGGGTTGTTTCGCTGCCCCTCCCTTACTGCTGCCACCATCATCCGAACTTGCCTTTTATGTGCTTCTTCCTCCCGTCTAACATATACTTTTCGAGCCTCCCTAAGCAATTCATCAAGTCCTCTGTCCTGCCAATCATCTAACTTTTCTAATTTCTTTCGAACGTCTTCCCACGATTTAGCTACAAACTGTGTTTTCAGGAGTGCTTGCCCCATAGGCGTCTCTGGATCCACCCCTGAGTATAACTGAAAACTCTTCCTTAATCTTTCCAACCATTCAGTGGGGGTCTCATCCTTTCCTTGGCACTCTCTGAATGCCTTGCTTATATTTTGTCCCCGGGGCACAGCCTCTCGTATGCCCTGGATTATAATAGTTCTTAAGTCCTGCATATGACCACGATGGTTGGGGTCCTGATTATTCCAATTGGGATTTTGCAAGGGCCATTTGACATCAGCCACAGGACCCTGAACATGCTGGGCATCCCAAATTCTCATTCCTGCCCTTCTAATCATCCCTCTCTCCTCTGTTGTAAATAGTATGCCTAGAATGGACTGTATCTCTACCCAGGTATATTTATTTGGTCCCAGGAACTGATCCACCCTTTCTGCTACTCCTGTAGGGTCTTCTAATAATTTTCCCATCTCTTTCTTAAACTCACGGACATCTCCTGAGTTTAAGGGGACAGTGACAAACCCCATCCCAGCCTGAGGTCCTCCTAATGCTATTTCCCTAAGAGGGAACAATCCACTGTTCTCTCCTTCCTCAATTACTGTTTTCATTTGGCTCCGAGTATGTCTCCTGTAATCCGAGGAGTCTGTGACCTGCTGTTTGTCAGGGGCTGATGCTGGAGGAATGTTTGGAAGGGATACAGGAGGGGCTGGGGCTGGTGGTGGTACATATGGGGGAGGATAAATAGAAATCTCTTCCTCCACTCGGGACTTTTTCTTTCTATCTTCTTCCCCTTGGCTTCCCTTAAGGGGGAGCAATCTAGTTATTTGCTCATTACTTCCTACCAACCACAATTTAGCATAAGCACTCTCCTCCAGGTTTTCTGGCTCTTTGGAATTCACATAGATATTCAAGGCTTGACAGACCCAGTCCTCAGAGGATCCGAAAACGGGCCAGTATGTATTTCCTGAATCCAGTTTCTTACCCCCCATACTACCATGCAATAATTTATCATTTTTGCTTTATCCTTCCCTTTTCTGGAGGGAAAATCATCCCAATAGTTAATCATTAATCCTAACGGACTATCCTTAGGTATTGGGGGTAACCGGGGGCCCTCCCCCAGGGGGTCAGAAGGCTTGCTCTCCTTCTGCCCCATCTTCCAAGGCACCTCCACGCACACACACACACACCCCCCTCGGTCGTGGCTCGCTCCCTCGCGGGTTACGAGAACCGCACTACTGGAGGGTCCCTCTTGCTTCGTCCTCAGTTGGACGTCTCATTCACTTTGCCCTGGGATTCCAACCCAACCAAGCGGTTCACCCGTATTCTCACGCGTCCTGCGTCTTCGCTCGGATCTTCGTGCACAAAGCTTACAGGGTCACTGGTGTTTCCTTGCTTATTCTCGAATTTAGGTTCGTCAGTCCAGAGGGGGGGTCGGTTGAGAAGATGAGGGCCACCAAAGGGGTGGGGGCACCCCCCCCCCGAATTCTCAAACCAACCCTGTCTCAGGATTTGAGTCACGGCACCAAATTGTGATAAACGAACCGACCGAATTTAAGAATTGTGCAATAATCTTTATTATTATGCAAGCAAGAATAAGCAAGATTCAGTGCTGGGCGGCCAGGAGACTTCGCTCTCTTAGGCACGCGTCTCCCCCTTTTAAGTTCGCTTTTTATTGTCCTTTTTCTCCGAATTCCTGGGTGACGTGGTCTGTTTTCTGCGCGTGCTCCTCCTGTTGCTAGGGGTCTTTTTTCTGCCTTCTAGTGGTCGTGGGATGAAGGCCCCAAGTCTTCCTCTTTGGCCACTTTCCTTATAAGGCATACCTATAAGTCTAATCTTTTAAGCTCAACGTTCTTGCAAGGTTAATAATTGTTACCATATGTGTTTCAGAAAGTCTCCTACATCTATAGGTTGGAATTTTTGCAGAGCAAACAAAAGGTTACAAGGTTAGTAATTATTACTAGATGTAGCTGTATCTGGTTACCAAGGGGGGATTTGTGGCCCAAGCACTACTTAAACGTTTCCCATACAGCCCTATAGATATTCTACAAAAGCTATTTAGCTATTGTTTTCAATTTAAATTATCATCTAGCTATTAATGAACAAATATATTGTTACTTATTACAGGCGTGACACGAGGAGCCACGAGGGACCAATGAACGAAGCTCAGGGGAGGAGTGAGGGACACACCTGAACCAATAGGAATGGCGTAGGGGAGGGACAAGGCTCAGGGGACAAATCATATGTTAAGTAAGGGAAGACTGACATAGAAATTTCTTGAAATGAAAGGGGGTTGGTTACATTGATAGACAGGTAACTGGCAGGAGGAACAAACCATTAGGAGGGAGAACATGGGGGGAACCGAGGGTCAAACCAAAACCCTACTGTGGTGGTTTGACCAGGAAGAAGTGGGAATTCTGGGAAGCTGTGGTCAAACCAATGAATGTTCTGAGTTTGAGACTGGCACCTGGTGTAGCCAGTGGGGTTTGGACACACCTCCGAGAATACACAGGGGTTAAAAAGCAGGGCTCTGGCCCTGGGAGGTCCTCTTGGGACGTCGAGGCGAAGAGGTCAGATCACCCTCCCCTGTCCAGCCGCTGCTGCTGGGCGGGGGAGGGGCTGCCATGCGGTAGGCCTGGGGCCTGGACAGAGATGGGGGGTGAGAAGGCCCTCGAGGATGGAAGGGTGGAAGAGCCCAGGGAGTCAGCCCTCGGGCAGCCATCCCCCCCCCAGGAAGGAGAGAGGAGAGCGGGCGACACCGAATGTGATAGCAGCCGGCCCAGGAGGAGAAGGAGGGGGGGGGAAGAGTGCCCGGCCGGAGCGGCAGCGTGTGTGGGAGTGCCGCAGCTCCAGGACAGACAGAGACTGAAAGTTTTAACCCCTTTCTTTCATGATTGGGGCCTTGCAAAAATGCTAATCCTCCTCGAAGCTGAATAAGAAGGGAGATAGGAGATGAGATGAGACAAGGACCTGGCCTGAAGGACGTAGAGAAGACTGGCTGAGTGAAGAGAGAGATGCTTGGAGTGGCCTTGTGGCTGGACTTTTCTTGTGGCCATGGACTCAGTTTGTTCCTGTGACACAGAGACTGCACTTAGGGGGAGGCAGTGCCTCAGAACCAGGAGGGTTCATCGTGAGGACCCCGCGGCCCCAGGGGGTTGGAAAAATATGGGGGGGACAGATGTCCCAAAGCAGAGACTGTGCCTTTTTGGAGTGAGACAAGGCATCCTTAAAAGACAACCCTAAAAGCAGCTCTGATCCATGCACGGTGGTGAGAGCACTGGGCATGGAAGGAAGATGTCACAAGCGGCAAAAGGACTTTTTTCCGGGCGGTGCCGAAGTGACAGGGAAGCACACGAGGTTTCAGTGTGTTTCCAGGGGAAGCCTATGGAACAAGAAGGACTCCTCTCCTCTTCATGAACTGAAGTTTGAGTATACTAAAGTGTGGTGCCAGGCTGGGCAGTTGGTGATTTGGGAGAATGTATCGGATTGGGAAATTCAGGTAGTGGGGAGGAGGAAAGTGGTTTTTTTGTAAGGTTTTCAATTTTTTTTTCTTTTCCTTATAGTTTTTCCCTATTTTCCTGTAGTTTAGGTAATAAAGTGTTCTTTATGTTTAAGCTGGAGCCTGTTTTGTTTATTCCTGGTCACATCTCACAGCAGACACCAGGGTGAGGGAATTTTCATAGGGGCACTGGCTCTGTGCCAGGCTCAAACCATGACACCTACTTATAAAAAAATTAACAACTTTACAAGAAAACTCATCCAGGACACACAATGCTACAATTCAGCCCAGAGATGAGAGATCTTTGTTCCCATGGAGCTGTGCTTGCCAGGGTAATGAATTCCTGTGTAGCTGGAACAAGCAATTCTGGATTCAGCTCCAGCTCTTGGTTGGCTGCATGATCATTGACAATGCTCCCTATTATCCTTGGTTACAATATAAGGATGTATTCTATTTCCATCTTCAAGAGCTGTTGAAACCAGGAGGGGCATTGTTCTTTTCCTTATCTCCTGTTAATGGGCCCATCAATGCCTTTCCCCATGACTCAGAGATAATTCCCTCTGGGAGCCCTTTCTGTCTCATGGACCCACCCCATGACTCATGGAATGATAAGAGCCCATTGTGAGATGCTGTGCCCAGAGGGGAGGAACCAAGCATCCCCACCTGCAAATAATCTGGAGTTTGGGACAGAACAAGCAGCCTTTCCACTGGATTCCCAGAGGAATGGCCGCCTTTTCCACTGGAACTTCAGAGGAAGACTATACCCTTCTACAGGATCACATGTGCCACTCCAGGAGGAGTGCAGCCACTAATCCAACTGGACTGCTACCAGTACCCTGACCAAGAGGGTGTCAGAGCTTGTATTCTGACTCTGTCAGCTGTGATAGACGAATCGACTGAATTTAAGAATTGTACCATAATCTTTATTATGCAAGCAAGAATAAGCAAGATTCAGCGCTGGGCTGCCAGGAGACTTCGCTCCCTTAGGCCCGCACCTCCCCCATTTTGAGTTCGCTTTTTATTGTCCTTTTTTCAGATTCTTGGATGACGTGGTCTGTTTTCTGTGCGTGCTCCTCCTGTTGCTAGGGGTCTTTTTTCTGCCTTCTGGTGTTCGTGGGATGAAGACCCCAAGTCTTCCTCTTTGGCCGCTTTCCTTATAAGGCATACCTATAAGTCTAGTCTTTTAAGCTCAACATTCTTGCAAGGTTAATAATTGTTACCATATGTGTTTCAGAAAGTCTCCTACATCTATAGGGTAGAATTTTTGCAGAGCAAGCAATTCTACAAGGTTAGAAATTATTTCCAGATGTGGCTGTATCCAATTACCAAGGGGGGGGGGTTGTAACTTTAACACTACTTATAAGTTTCCCATACAGCCCTATAGATATTCTACAAAAGCTATTTTAGCTATTGTTTTTTTAATTTAAATCATCATCTAGCTATTAATGAACAAATATATTGTTACTTATTACAATCCCCCATTTCTCTTTTTACCAATTTTGTTCATTAAACCTTTTTAGCTCCTTCCTAGCAAGCGCTAACTGATCTATTTCATCAGTTAAGCTCTGTGCATTAATTATACCTGCTAATTTCTTTAGTCTTTTCATCATATTCCAATTCACAACAAATTGAACTGCTGAGAAAATAAATCCTAGTACAATCAGAATTAAAAGAACGACAGTGGGATGGCACATACTGTTTAAGACACCTGTGGCAGTAGGTGACCATTCGAACAGGGTGTCCCACCACCTATAATTGCTATCTTGCTTCACTCTTTCTACTACCTGGTGTATTTTCTCTACATCATGTTGAACAGTTACTAGGGTCTTCTGTCCGCTTTTCCTGATTTTCTCAAGAATTTTTATCAGATCCTGGTGAAACAATAGTTGTCTCACTAGGGTGAAGTTCATCCCAATCGGGGTGGGCATTAACTTGTGAATCAGCGTGTAGTTGGATTGTAATAGTTGGTGAGAGGTAACTGTAGCTTCATAAGTGGTGTCACACCCTGTAATCTTGGTGAAGTTACAAGCACAGAAGTTTGAGTGATTCTTTGTATCCACCATAACATCATCTACTAGCACAAAATCACAGAGAGTTCTGAAACACGTGCACCCATTGCCTATGTATATAAGAACTGTTTTAGAAACTTCATTAGGGCGAATCTCAAAATGGCAAATGTTTTGCTCTGTGTCCAAACAGATATCTTGAGCTATAATTACAGCGCCCTCGCAGATGAATCCCAACTGTTCTCGTACAATACAAGATTCCAAGTCAACAGTTTGCCATTTGTCACCAAGCTGACGGACCCATCCTCTATGTTCTGTAGGATAGAGGACAGCTCCGTCATGGTTTATTCCTAATGCAATGACAGGAAAAACTAGATGTACAGAGGCATTTTGTATGGTCAAGACAAAGGCAGTGACTGTATTAGAAATAGGGTTATAGGTAAAATTCACCAGTTTCCACGAGGATTGGAATTCCCTTTCAAACTCAGTGGCATTATCCCAAATTATTTTCCGAATTTCTGTGGGGAAAGTGCCTTCCTCGCCCTCTCTTATAATTGCAGCAGAGACTGACTGCATCCATAATTGTGCCCGGATACAGCTGAGGGCTAAGGAGACATTATTTTGTGTGGCACCAAGTGCATCAATTACCAATTTGTGATCGTTCACATTTACTCTTTCCCAATTTGGCAAAATGTTTGACAACGTCCACTGGTGTCTCCCCAAAGCCAGTAGAGATGACCTCAGTGGTTGCTGTAATTTGGACAGATCTCTGGCCGTAGCAGCCAGTTTGTTCATTAGTACCTCCGAATCGATGCTATTCAGAATTCCCAGTCCTGTGCCTAGAACACCAGTCACATCTCTAAGTTTCCTTGTTTTAAAAGAGCTGCGTTTCCTGAGCCAAGTAGTCCAGCCTTCAAAGGATGTTTGCAAAAACAGAGAACAAGCTGGCTGGATTTCTGAAACATTAGTCTGCATTAGCAGTTCGACCTGTTTTAGAGACCATGCTGGATTAAATAATATTTGTTGTTGACCAATTTTTTTGATTATATAAGGTCCTATTTTGAAAATTTTTGGTGTGAGTGTGACCGGTGGTGTAGGTGAAATGGTGATAATGCGTGGTTTAGTAGTGGTAGATTGTGTTTTAATATTTATTGTGAATTTAAAGGAAAGGCCTTGTGTATCTTTTGTCCAGAGACAGACTACCTCTGCCGTGTGAGTTAATGTGAAGTTTTGCCAGCAGTCTCGTGCTGGGTATTCAAAATTTATTTGTTTATCCTCCTGACCCATGGAAACACTGATTGAGATTGTGTTAGTATAGTCTGATCCATTAACCACTCGACATCCAATATTAATTTGTTCTCCCACTACTCCTTGAAGCTCCCAAGTTTTCTGCCTCTTCCATTCGTGTTTAGCATACGGCAGACCGTCATGCAGAACTAAAGTTTGTAAACTCAAACCTGTGGTATTTCCCATAGATCCGGTAAATTGCAAAAAGGCCTGAGACCAGTCAGTGATCAGGGTCCGTTTGACTAGGATCTTGTTCCCTTTGTAAGGCTGATGGGGGTTTCCCCAGGCAGTCGGGAAGCTCAGGATTATAATGATAAAAATAGCTCGCCAAGCAGGGCAGGGTCCTAGCAACAAATTTTGTTCACCTCTTATAACCATATCTCTTTTACCTGGAGCATTCCTGTGCTCCGTTCCTGTTCCTGAGGCCCGTTGCTCTTCCTCACTCCTCCTTACCTCTCTGCCTCGCCTGCCAGCCCGGGTGTATCGGTCTGCAGGGATCATTATCTTCTTGGCAGCAGGGGTAGTCTTCAGGGGGTGCATTATTTGGGCTATTTCTTTCGTTCCTGCCCCCACTCCTAAGGGCAGGCTGCCAGGCCTCCAGGCAAAGGATCTCTCTTATCTTATGGCAGATTCTCTGTCGTTCCTAGCGAGCTTTATAGGGCCTGAGTCTCACTGTCTGGGTTTTTCCTCCGAGCCTTACGGGCTCATTTCTTATATATTCGGAAGTAGCAGCGTACGGTACTATCCCAATTTCGGGGCTCAACTTGCCACTCTATGGGGACATGAATCTTTTTCCCTACACACACCTGGTCTAATATCACACTCTGATTTTGGCAGATGATCCTATATGATTGGTGATGTATTGCCCAGGCCAGGGCCCAATGTCTCCTCTGCTCTATATTTTCAATTAATGTTATTGCCTCCCTATAAGGGATTTCTCTTTGTCCTGGGGCTGTTGCAAATTTGCTTAGAGCCGTGTAAGGGTTTTCCCTCCTCCAACCCCAATCACAAGTATGATACCAGATACCCCCACCTAACTGTGATTGGAAAACCCACCATTTGAGCCTACATCCCCCGCAAAATATTTTTATCCATGCCCTACAGATGGGATCACCACATTTAATGCACCCAGGTCTGTTAGACAGTGGCCGCCTTATCTCAGAGAGGACCTCAGCCACTGATATCAGATCATCCCATGTGTGCCAAATAAGAGGACACTTCAGTTCCTTTCCCACCCTTTGAATATTGTCTCTGACCAGTAGCTGCAGTCGGTGTTTCTCCCTCTCAGTCATTCATATTACCAGTTGCTATGCATTCTTATGTTTTCCGAAGAGTCAATCGTAGATCTCCAGGGCGACTGGTCACCTCCCAAGGGGTGTCTGCAGTGATGGGTCCTTTCACTCGACTGGCATGTGTCCAGCCTTTTTCAGCAGTTCGGACGGCTGTCTCTGTGGTAAACAGAACAACATAGGGACCTTCCCATTGGGGTGTTAGGGAGGTCTCTTTCCAAGTTTTAATTAGGACTCTATCTCCAGGTTTAAGCTTATGCATTGCTATGTCCAAAGGGGGTCTTTGTACCAATAGCCCTTTTCGTTTTAGTTCCTCCCTTCGTTTCATTAGCTGTTGTATGTAACTCTGAATTTGACTATCTTGGATACAGGGATGGTTCCCTGGTAGCTCTAAGTCGTAAGGCATTCCATAGAGCATTTCAAAGGGAGAAATTCCCACATCCGTCCTAGGTTGGGTTCTAATGTTTAGCAGTGCCAGGGGTAAACATCTGACCCATGACATTTTAGTTTCCACCATAAGTTTAGTGAGTTGCTTCTTGATTTCTCCATTTGCCCTTTCTACCCTCCCTGAGCTTTGAGGGTGCCAAGGAGTGTGATATTTCCATTTAGTACCTAAGGCCGTGGTTACCTCTTTTAGTACTTTATTTGCGAAATGGGGGCCTCTATCAGAGTCTAATATTTCTACTAATCCATACCTAGGGATTATTTCTTCCAGTAAGGTTTTAATCACTACGTTTGCAGTAGCCCATGATGTAGGATATGCTTCTACGAAGTGGGTTAGATGATCTACTAGTACCAATAAGTACTTGTACCTCCCTACTTTTGGTAGCTTGGTGAAATCTACTTGTACATGTGAAAAAGGTCGGTGTGCTAATTCCCTTCCTCCTGGAATCCTTTCTCGAGCTTGATGCCTATTAACCCTCTGGCATGTTATACATCCCCTAACTACTTGTTTTGCTATATCATAAATTCCTATACACATATACTTAATAGTAAACTGATCTACTAAGGCTTAGGTTCCCCAGTGAGTCTTTTCATGTAACTGCTGCACTATCCTCTGAGCTACAGATTTTGGCAGCACTTCCCTATCATCTGGTAATTTTCGAATACCCTCATTCTCTGTTATTCCCATTCTGTCTAATTTTTCCTTTTCCTGGGCTGTGAAGTTCAGGACACAAACTCTTTCGCCATCTCGCATTCTCCTTGTTCCCTGCTCCTGGAATTTTCTGAGGGCAGCTTTCTTTGCTTCTCTATCTGCTATATTGTTTCCTCTGATCAGATGGGAGGGACCCTTTTAATGTCCTTTAACATGTACTATTGCTATTCTCTTTGGGCCTCTTAACGCTTGTAATATCTGAGTGATTAGTTCCCGATGTATTAATTCTTTTCTTTGGGAATTTATTAACCCTCTTTCTTCCCAAATTTTTCCAAAAGTATGTATCACTCCAAAGGCATACTTTGAATCCGTATAGATGGTCCCATCCTTAGCTTCCAAGAATTTCAGAGCCCGCAATACCGCATAAAGCTCACAGGCCTGGGCTGACCAACTAAGACTCAGAGGGCCGGATTCTATTATTTCTAAATTTTCACCTCCCACAATGGCATATCCCGAGATTCGCTTTCCCTCAACAACCCTAGAGGAACCATCCACAAATAACTTTTCTCCTTCTTCCAGTTCTTCCTCTTCGAGATCCGGTCTAATTTTTGTTTGTTTCTCTATGCTATGTAAGCAATCATGAGTTAAATTCTCCTGTGGATCCCCAAACAGGAATTCAGCAGGGTTTTGCAGAGAGGTGGTTTCAAGTATCAACCGAGGGGATGACAGTAAAATGCCCTCGTATTTCAAAAGTCTGGAGTCTGTTATCCATTTTCTGCCTTTTGTTGCAATACTGCCCGTATATTATGGGGAGTAAAAACTTTCAGTTCTCCTCCATAGGTAATTTTGAGAGCTTCCTCCACTAAAAGGGCTGTGGCTACTATAATCTGCAAGCATGTTGGCCATCCCCTACTTACTGGATCCAGTAATTTAGAAATGTATGCCACTGGTTTTCGACTGCTGGCCCAGTCCTGAGCCAGTACCCCAAATGCTACTCCTGCCTCAGTATTAACGAACAAATAAAAAGGTCTCCTAACATCGGGGAGGCTTAGCACCGGGGCATTAGTCAATTCCTCTTTTAGTTGTTCTAATGATTCATCATCCTTTTCAGTCCATTTAATCAAACCTTCAGTAGTTAGTTTTTCATACAAGAATTTTATTTTGCCACTAAAGTTTTCAATCCATTGTCTGCAGTATCCTATGAGACCCAATAGCTGTCTAATTTGTCTCTTATTTCTTGGGGGGGGAAGGGAGAGGATTCCCTTAACCCTCTCTGGATCTACTGTTTTAGTTCCTTTACTGAGTCGGTGTCCCAGGTACTTCACTTCTTCTTCTACGAATTGCAGTTTATTTTTGGACACCTTCAGCCCCTGAATGCTCAAAAAGTTTAAAAGCTTAATGCTTTCTTCCCTAACTGCTTCCTCACTCTTTCCAGCTATTAACAGATCATCTACATATTGAACAAGGGTTATTCCTGGGTTTGGGGTATAGGTTTTCATTATCTGTTCTAATGCATGCCTAAATAAATTCGGGGACTCGGTATATCCCTGTGGGAGCACGGTCCACCTTAGTTGTTGCTTTTGGTGGGTATCGGGATCTTCCCATTCAAATGCAAAATAGTCCCTACATTCTTGCTTCAAGGGGCATGCCCAAAAGGCGTCTTTTAAATCTATAACACTATACCATTGGTCATCAGGTTTCAATTGACTGAGCAATGTATGGGGATTAGCTACTACAGGGAACCGGGCAATAGTTCTCTTATTTATTTCCCTTAAATCATGTATTAGTCGGTATTTCCCATCTGGTTCTTTTACAGGTAAGATGGGGTGTTGAAGGGAGACATACAAGGTTCCAAGAGCCCTTGTTGTATTAACCGTTCTATTTCTGGTTTTAGTCCCCTTTGCCCATCGTCTGACATGGGATATTGTTTTATCCTCACTGGGATTTCCGGGTTTTGGATAATAACTGTGAAAGGCTCTATATTCAGTCTCCCTGCTGTGTCAGGGGTATACCAAACCTCCGGGTTTATCTTCTCCTCGTCAGTGGCCCGTAGGGGGCACAGTCAGACTTTCAACTGTTTTTCTTCAATATTTCTATTTATTCCTAATTCCACCATTAAATCCCTACCTAATAAATTGTAATCGGCTTCAGGAACTAGTAGCAAGGATCCTATCCCTATTTTTTTCTCTGATTCTATTAAGACATCTTTAATTGCAGGAACCTTGAAGGGTTCCCCTTTTGCCCCAATAACCTGTACTGTTAAAGGCTAAATCTTACATCCCGGGGGCAAAGACTGAACTGTTGATCTCTCGGCCCCCGTGTCTACAAGGAAGGTTATGGGGGTTTGCTGGGGACCCACTTTAAGTTTTACCAAGGGCTCTGATGACATTTGAGTCCCCAATAAATAGAGCCCTTGACCCCCCCCTAATCCTCTTTGAACATTTTCTCATCCCTAAGCCTCTTTCGACATTCCCTCTTCATGTGTCCTTTCCCACCACAGTAGTAGCACCCCGTTCCTTCTCTCCCCCCCCACTGGGGGCCCTCCTAAATCCCGGGAACCCCTCCTCATGTCATTTCTTTCCCGTGGCGGAGGGTTGTTTCGCTGCCCCTCCCTTACTGCTGCCACCATCATCCGAACTTGCCTTTTATGTGCTTCTTCCTCCCGTCTAACATATACTTTTCGAGCCTCCCTAAGCAATTCATCAAGTCCTCTGTCCTGCCAATCATCTAACTTTTCTAATTTCTTTCGAACGTCTTCCCACGATTTAGCTACAAACTGTGTTTTCAGGAGTGCTTGCCCCATAGGCGTCTCTGGATCCACCCCTGAGTATAACTGAAAACTCTTCCTTAATCTTTCCAACCATTCAGTGGGGGTCTCATCCTTTCCTTGGCACTCTCTGAATGCCTTGCTTATATTTTGTCCCCGGGGCACAGCCTCTCGTATGCCCTGGATTATAATAGTTCTTAAGTCCTGCATATGACCACGATGGTTGGGGTCCTGATTATTCCAATTGGGATTTTGCAAGGGCCATTTGACATCAGCCACAGGACCCTGAACATGCTGGGCATCCCAAATTCTCATTCCTGCCCTTCTAATCATCCCTCTCTCCTCTGTTGTAAATAGTATGCCTAGAATGGACTGTATCTCTACCCAGGTATATTTATTTGGTCCCAGGAACTGATCCACCCTTTCTGCTACTCCTGTAGGGTCTTCTAATAATTTTCCCATCTCTTTCTTAAACTCACGGACATCTCCTGAGTTTAAGGGGACAGTGACAAACCCCATCCCAGCCTGAGGTCCTCCTAATGCTATTTCCCTAAGAGGGAACAATCCACTGTTCTCTCCTTCCTCAATTACTGTTTTCATTTGGCTCCGAGTATGTCTCCTGTAATCCGAGGAGTCTGTGACCTGCTGTTTGTCAGGGGCTGATGCTGGAGGAATGTTTGGAAGGGATACAGGAGGGGCTGGGGCTGGTGGTGGTACATATGGGGGAGGATAAATAGAAATCTCTTCCTCCACTCGGGACTTTTTCTTTCTATCTTCTTCCCCTTGGCTTCCCTTAAGGGGGAGCAATCTAGTTATTTGCTCATTACTTCCTACCAACCACAATTTAGCATAAGCACTCTCCTCCAGGTTTTCTGGCTCTTTGGAATTCACATAGATATTCAAGGCTTGACAGACCCAGTCCTCAGAGGATCCGAAAACGGGCCAGTATGTATTTCCTGAATCCAGTTTCTTACCCCCCATACTACCATGCAATAATTTATCATTTTTGCTTTATCCTTCCCTTTTCTGGAGGGAAAATCATCCCAATAGTTAATCATTAATCCTAACGGACTATCCTTAGGTATTGGGGGTAACCGGGGGCCCTCCCCCAGGGGGTCAGAAGGCTTGCTCTCCTTCTGCCCCATCTTCCAAGGCACCTCCACGCACACACACACACACCCCCCTCGGTCGTGGCTCGCTCCCTCGCGGGTTACGAGAACCGCACTACTGGAGGGTCCCTCTTGCTTCGTCCTCAGTTGGACGTCTCATTCACTTTGCCCTGGGATTCCAACCCAACCAAGCGGTTCACCCGTATTCTCACGCGTCCTGCGTCTTCGCTCGGATCTTCGTGCACAAAGCTTACAGGGTCACTGGTGTTTCCTTGCTTATTCTCGAATTTAGGTTCGTCAGTCCAGAGGGGGGGTCGGTTGAGAAGATGAGGGCCACCAAAGGGGTGGGGGCACCCCCCCCCCGAATTCTCAAACCAACCCTGTCTCAGGATTTGAGTCACGGCACCAAATTGTGATAAACGAACCGACCGAATTTAAGAATTGTGCAATAATCTTTATTATTATGCAAGCAAGAATAAGCAAGATTCAGTGCTGGGCGGCCAGGAGACTTCGCTCTCTTAGGCACGCGTCTCCCCCTTTTAAGTTCGCTTTTTATTGTCCTTTTTCTCCGAATTCCTGGGTGACGTGGTCTGTTTTCTGCGCGTGCTCCTCCTGTTGCTAGGGGTCTTTTTTCTGCCTTCTAGTGGTCGTGGGATGAAGGCCCCAAGTCTTCCTCTTTGGCCACTTTCCTTATAAGGCATACCTATAAGTCTAATCTTTTAAGCTCAACGTTCTTGCAAGGTTAATAATTGTTACCATATGTGTTTCAGAAAGTCTCCTACATCTATAGGTTGGAATTTTTGCAGAGCAAACAAAAGGTTACAAGGTTAGTAATTATTACTAGATGTAGCTGTATCTGGTTACCAAGGGGGGATTTGTGGCCCAAGCACTACTTAAACGTTTCCCATACAGCCCTATAGATATTCTACAAAAGCTATTTAGCTATTGTTTTCAATTTAAATTATCATCTAGCTATTAATGAACAAATATATTGTTACTTATTACAGGCGTGACACGAGGAGCCACGAGGGACCAATGAACGAAGCTCAGGGGAGGAGTGAGGGACACACCTGAACCAATAGGAATGGCGTAGGGGAGGGACAAGGCTCAGGGGACAAATCATATGTTAAGTAAGGGAAGACTGACATAGAAATTTCTTGAAATGAAAGGGGGTTGGTTACATTGATAGACAGGTAACTGGCAGGAGGAACAAACCATTAGGAGGGAGAACATGGGGGGAACCGAGGGTCAAACCAAAACCCTACTGTGGTGGTTTGACCAGGAAGAAGTGGGAATTCTGGGAAGCTGTGGTCAAACCAATGAATGTTCTGAGTTTGAGACTGGCACCTGGTGTAGCCAGTGGGGTTTGGACACACCTCCGAGAATACACAGGGGTTAAAAAGCAGGGCTCTGGCCCTGGGAGGTCCTCTTGGGACGTCGAGGCGAAGAGGTCAGATCACCCTCCCCTGTCCAGCCGCTGCTGCTGGGCGGGGGAGGGGCTGCCATGCGGTAGGCCTGGGGCCTGGACAGAGATGGGGGGTGAGAAGGCCCTCGAGGATGGAAGGGTGGAAGAGCCCAGGGAGTCAGCCCTCGGGCAGCCATCCCCCCCCCAGGAAGGAGAGAGGAGAGCGGGCGACACCGAATGTGATAGCAGCCGGCCCAGGAGGAGAAGGAGGGGGGGGGAAGAGTGCCCGGCCGGAGCGGCAGCGTGTGTGGGAGTGCCGCAGCTCCAGGACAGACAGAGACTGAAAGTTTTAACCCCTTTCTTTCATGATTGGGGCCTTGCAAAAATGCTAATCCTCCTCGAAGCTGAATAAGAAGGGAGATAGGAGATGAGATGAGACAAGGACCTGGCCTGAAGGACGTAGAGAAGACTGGCTGAGTGAAGAGAGAGATGCTTGGAGTGGCCTTGTGGCTGGACTTTTCTTGTGGCCATGGACTCAGTTTGTTCCTGTGACACAGAGACTGCACTTAGGGGGAGGCAGTGCCTCAGAACCAGGAGGGTTCATCGTGAGGACCCCGCGGCCCCAGGGGGTTGGAAAAATATGGGGGGGACAGATGTCCCAAAGCAGAGACTGTGCCTTTTTGGAGTGAGACAAGGCATCCTTAAAAGACAACCCTAAAAGCAGCTCTGATCCATGCACGGTGGTGAGAGCACTGGGCATGGAAGGAAGATGTCACAAGCGGCAAAAGGACTTTTTTCCGGGCGGTGCCGAAGTGACAGGGAAGCACACGAGGTTTCAGTGTGTTTCCAGGGGAAGCCTATGGAACAAGAAGGACTCCTCTCCTCTTCATGAACTGAAGTTTGAGTATACTAAAGTGTGGTGCCAGGCTGGGCAGTTGGTGATTTGGGAGAATGTATCGGATTGGGAAATTCAGGTAGTGGGGAGGAGGAAAGTGGTTTTTTTGTAAGGTTTTCAATTTTTTTTTCTTTTCCTTATAGTTTTTCCCTATTTTCCTGTAGTTTAGGTAATAAAGTGTTCTTTATGTTTAAGCTGGAGCCTGTTTTGTTTATTCCTGGTCACATCTCACAGCAGACACCAGGGTGAGGGAATTTTCATAGGGGCACTGGCTCTGTGCCAGGCTCAAACCATGACACCTACTTATAAAAAAATTAACAACTTTACAAGAAAACTCATCCAGGACACACAATGCTACAATTCAGCCCAGAGATGAGAGATCTTTGTTCCCATGGAGCTGTGCTTGCCAGGGTAATGAATTCCTGTGTAGCTGGAACAAGCAATTCTGGATTCAGCTCCAGCTCTTGGTTGGCTGCATGATCATTGACAATGCTCCCTATTATCCTTGGTTACAATATAAGGATGTATTCTATTTCCATCTTCAAGAGCTGTTGAAACCAGGAGGGGCATTGTTCTTTTCCTTATCTCCTGTTAATGGGCCCATCAATGCCTTTCCCCATGACTCAGAGATAATTCCCTCTGGGAGCCCTTTCTGTCTCATGGACCCACCCCATGACTCATGGAATGATAAGAGCCCATTGTGAGATGCTGTGCCCAGAGGGGAGGAACCAAGCATCCCCACCTGCAAATAATCTGGAGTTTGGGACAGAACAAGCAGCCTTTCCACTGGATTCCCAGAGGAATGGCCGCCTTTTCCACTGGAACTTCAGAGGAAGACTATACCCTTCTACAGGATCACATGTGCCACTCCAGGAGGAGTGCAGCCACTAATCCAACTGGACTGCTACCAGTACCCTGACCAAGAGGGTGTCAGAGCTTGTATTCTGACTCTGTCAGTGGTTTTTCTTTTACATTATTGCATGTATTTTGGATGGGGTATTTTTGTGGTTTTTTTTTTTTTTCCCCTTTTCCTAATAAATTGTATTTCTGACTTAGAGTCTCTCACTGGTTTTGCTTTTAAACCAGAACACTTATCCAGAAATTATTTTGCAGTTTTCTTTCACAGTCGTTTGAAGCTTTTAAACTTCACATTTCAATTTGCTTTGCCTTAAAGAAAACCACTTCTGGTCCCAGTGCATACTGCAACCTTTTGCCAGCAAAATCCTCATGGCTGCCAGCTTCTGATGTTACAGAATAAACTGCATGTGAATGTGTTAATTGGGTTTTCTGATGGAAAAACTCTGTGTCATGTTGCTGCACGTGTTTGCTTAGCTATGGGTTTAGTCCTGGCCTAGTAAAGTCCAGACAGGGTGGCATGTTTCAGGGAAAACTGGTCCATGAGCTTATGGGGCTGCCATCAGCAGGAGATTGAATGTCTCTTTTGGGGATTTCTCTGGAGACAAAATTAGGGACCAGCTCTATGCTGCAATATTCTCTTAGATCTTTCAAAAATATCCTAGAAAAGGCAGTGAAACTTCACATCTCCTTTCTCAGCCACTGTTGGAAGAGGGGCATTCTTGTCCCTCCTCAAAGCCATTGCTCTTGCCCACCAGAAACATGAACATCCACAAACAGCAATGATGCATGGTCCTCCTGCTGCTGCTTCAGAGCTCTGGGGAGTGCAGACCTGGGTATTACCAATGTGAACACTTGAATAGCATTTCATGCTCCTTCAAGACAACCAGATCTCAGGGCTTTTAGTTTCAAAGAAGCCACTGTACTGGCTCTAGGGAAGAACAGTAAATGGGAAACAGTGACTGCCAGCCTTGCAGGGGTGTGGGGGCAAACCTGGAGTGTCTGTGTCAAAAGATGAATGGGAAGAGTGCAATTGCCCAAGCCAAAGCTTCAATTAGGAGAGCAAGATCAGTTCTTTACTGCATGCTTGCATGAAAATCATTTGGGATCTCCTTTTTTGTATCTCATGCAGAAACAGGGGGCTTAATAATTCAGTGCTTCCTAAAAACACGTTGGGATGTAGCTCTGTAGTGGTTCACAATGAAGCAGACAGCCTGCTTTGTCACTGCCAGCCCTGGTGACCCTACAAGGGACTCTAGTGTATCCCATGCCTGTTTTGCCTCCAAGCAAAGCTTGGATTTGCCTATGAGTTGTGCAATAAATACAAGAGTAATAAAATGGACAATTAAACTGGTCACTTTGGAGGATATGCTCATGGTTTCGCACATCGGTCCTGTACCTCTTGCTCCCAAGGCTTGTCACTCATCATGAAATATTTCAATGGAAAAACTCAGAAACCATGTTATATGTGAATCAAATTGCATCAGATCATCAAGAATTCTGGTGGCAAGAGCAAGGCAAAAGCCTTTTGCCGCTCACTTTAGGCTATCCTGGATTTCTGCAGCTCTTTGTGAAAGCTGCTGTAGGCAGAGTGTTTGTAGTTGTTTGAGGCTGTTATGAGAGATACGAGGAACAGTGTGCAGGGCTCTCCTGGCTGAAATCTGTTTGTCCAAGCCCAGGGACACGGTGCCGGCAGAAGCGAAGCGGCTCCGCTCCCAGCCCGAGAGTGTGTGAGCTGAGCCACAGCGGGGAGAAAAGAACCGAGGGGCTCCAGTCCAGCTGCTTCACCTGCCGTGGCTGCTCCCCAGAGCTCTGCCATTGGGAGAAAGTCAGTGCTGGACAAGCCCCTGAACATTCATTGCTGCCGGAACTACTCCGTGATGGCTCCTGTTCTTCCTGAGGGAGAACCCGGCGCCATCTTGGAACGCGAGTCCTGGGGGGATTTTCCTCTGGCATTTTGGGTCTTTGTTCCAGTGGAAGACGGTGAGGTCTGGCAGTTTGATATCTAGAAGTCACTGCCTTTGTTCTTGCTTTGTAGGCATTCTGTTTGTTAATAAGCTGTTGGTTTCCTTCCGCTTTCATCTATTAGTATTAATTTCCTATTGCTGGAAGTGGATTGTTGGAACACATTAGAGGAGACGACTTATTACAGAGTGTTGGATTTAAGTTGTCTCCAACTGTGTGAGACAGATGGCTTCACACAGGAGCATCCCCAAAGCTGCTGAGGGGAAGGCACAGAGGGAGACAAACCCAGTATTTCTGAGGGAAATTCCTTGACACCAAACCAACCTGAGTCATCAAACAGCTGACCTGACCTTTCAAGACATGGGCCAAAGGGGAAACCTTTCAGGGTGTTTGTTCCAGGCCGGGCTATGCCCAAGGCAAAGGTGTGTCAGTGCCCTGGGCTCCTTCTCTCCTCATTGTGTCTGGCACTCACAGGAGCCCAGAGCTCCTGCAGGAACCATCCCAGCACTCAGTGGGAGCAACTTGTGTCCAGTGCTCACACAGAGCTGTGGTGTCCAGCACCGCAGCTCATTGGAATGAGGAAGTGTTCCAGCCCTCTTGGAAGGAGCTAAGGAGCTTTGGCCTTTAGATCAGATCCTTCCCAGCTCATGATTTGCTGCCGTGGGAGAGCTTGTTGCTTGTTGCTGCTTGTGGCAACACTTGTTTCACAGCTGACAGCCCTGCTCTGCTGGCCAGCAGCCATTGCAGGAGCTTGTGCTGGTGACATTGAACATTTCAGATCTTCCTAAGGAAAGCTCAGGGCAGAACTTGTCAAAAGAGCACTGCCTGGGCAGTGGCTTTGACATTAAATCTTTCTTCAGTGCTCCATGTCACACACAGTAAACATTTGAGGAAGCAAATTTGCTGCTCCAGAAATTCCTCAAATCAGTCAGTTAAACCGGAACAGAACATGATCTGGGATGTGTAATCTCAGTTTAATTTTTTGAGCAGAAAGCTGCAGGAGCACTGTTTATTAGCTGTGTGTCTAACCTAAGTGACCTTGCCACCAAGAACTTAGTAAAGAGGGGAGAGATGGAATAAGCAGCACAAGGATCTGCATTGTGATTCTCCCACAGGCCTGAGGACAGGGCCCACTTCCACTGGGCCTTGGCTTTTTACCCTCCATCAAAACTTGGTGCTTCAGATTGTGGTGGTGAATGGGCCCGGCCTCGTGCGGCCCCAGGGTGATCTGGGAAACGCTTGTCAGGCCTGGGCCTTGCTGAACAGCCCCTGGGCTCAGCTCCTGCTGAGCTTATCAGGGACACGGAGCGCTCCCAGGAACCTGTGCCGCCTAACGAGCTCCTGGGGTGTCAGGGAACAGCCTTGCAAACCACTTTTCTTGCCTGAATGGCACGGCATCCTTCTCCTCCCACTTTGCTAGACAGGCTGCTGGCCCCCAGTGCGGCCACGAGGAAGCATTTTATGGCTGAGGCCCACTCTCTTGTGGCCCATAAAGAGCGCTCCAATGGAGGCCCTTGGAGCTCTCCTGGAGCACAGTGGCTGCCAGCAGCAACCTCCCTCTGAGTGGGGCCTCTCAGGGGCAGCGAGCTCTCAAGTTTGCTGCACTGGCAGGATCACTGCTCAGCAATGGATCCTGGGCCAACAGCCCCACTCCTGGAGGCTCCAGTCTAACCACCACAGTTAAGCTGGAGTGCTGTTAAGCTTTTAGGCTATATTCCTTTTTAGCCTTGTCCTTTCTGTACTTTTGTGAAGAGCACCTAAACACACACACACACACACATGCACACAAACACTTCTCAGAATGTTTCTTGTTTGATTGACAGAAATTTGTTTGTTGCTATTGGTATTTTTTTCCTTGTTGTACCTTAAACGACCTGTAAGCAATAGTGTGAATGTTGCCAATGATTTTTTTAGAGGGTAGCTCAGATCCAACCTCACCTCTGTGTAAGGCTCAGCCATGTTCAGCTACTGCTTAATATTCAATCTGGTTTTTACTGAACCTTGCCGGGGAATTTTTAAGCAATTTTAGATAGTTGTTTGTAACAAGCCTTGGGAGCATGAGGGGCAGAGTTGACACTGGAAAGCAGGAGAGTCATTCCAAAGGGATGAGTTTCACTGTCCATTCTATTCTATTTCTTTCACTCTAATAAGCCAAGCCAAGCTTTTCTTGCAGGCAGAGTGTGTGTAGGATACACTAAAGCATTGTGCCATGGCTCTGGGATGAATGGTACCCAGGCTGGAGTGTAAATAGATTTGAGGCACCCTTGTCACTTGTTATTGGCCTCAGAGTCCACTCATCCTTCTACAAACAACTTGTAAACAACACAGCTGGACTGCTGTCCTGGGTACATATATATACAGATGGCTTTTCCAAAGCAGTTCACTATTTCCCAGTTAAATACACAACCTCCTCTTACCTATGGAATTGTGACTGAAGACACCTGAGAGCCAGATCTGTGTGAGATTGCAAAGGAGCAAAGCTTGGCCATTTGGGCACACTTGTCTTTGTTTCTTTGCTCAGGCCTTTGGTGAGCACAGAACACATCTAGGTAGAAAACTTTTGTCTGTACAGGACTTTGCATCCATTGTGCCCCAAACATGTCAATAAGTGGCCCTGTTACAATGACAAGTTAAAATAGCAGCACAAATGTCACAAAGAAAACATGGCAAAAGAGGAAAGGGAGAAGCCCGGTAAGGAAAGGACATGGTGAGGCACCGGCACATTGAATGAGCTGCACTCCATAACCTCTAGGCTAGCAGGCCCTGATCTCACATTCTCTTTGGTTTATGTAAATTGATATATTTTTTAGGTTTTCAAATCATCAAAATAAAATATATACCATAAAAAATGTCATCAAAATTTAAGGATATAATCATAACACATTTATTCAAAACTATCAGACCATATATACATCTCTAACTATGAAACCGAAACAAAAATTCAAGTCTTCAAACACTCTATGGACAGCCAGCAGCTTCTTCCTGAGCTTAGGGGATAGAGAGCTGTTCTGGATGGGAGGGAAGGAGAACATTGCAAGTGTCCAGAGAAAACTTCTTGGTAAGACTGCAGGCAGTCAGATCTGCAAAGGGGAGACACAAAATGTGACAGAGGCTTGAATGCAAGCCTAAAGCATCTGAAGCTCCATATTTCATGGGACATATTCCTTGGAAACAGCCGCACAGAGAAACATACTCCTGCTGGCAGACACTTGAGGCAGGCCAGGGGAAAACCCTGAGCCACTTCCCCAGAGCTGCCGCAGGCACAGCCTGGCCTCTGGGCTGCCCTGGGACAGCAGGGAGCCCAGAGCCCTGTGCTCTCCAGCAATGGCTCAGCTGCACATGCACCCTGCTGCTCCTCTCCCTGCCCCACAGCTCAGCAGCCCTACAGCTCCAGGGGCACTGGCAGCAGCACAGCTCCTTGCGGGGGGCACATGCAGGGCACAGCTGTTCCCTGCACAGCCTCTCTGCGCTGCCACAAGACCCTTTCACCGAACAGAGAGTAGCTCAGATCCAACCTCACCTCTGTGTGAGGCTGAGTCATGTTCACCTAACACCCTTCCTTAGGCATCCACAGCTCCTCTGGACAACTTGTTCCCAGTGCCTCACCTGCCTCACTGTTGAGAATTTCTTCCAAGAAAATTGCAAAGAGAGTAAAAATGTTTCTGTAAATACATCAGCAATGAATGGAGGTCTAAGGAGAAGCTCTGTCTTCTCCTGGACATGGGGGGAAACATGGAACAGAGGTTGAGAAAAAGACTGAGAACTGAATGCACTCTTCCCTGGGTAAAAACTGTCAGGATGGCTGGGCCCAGGGAGTGGTGGAATTCAGTGGAATTAAATCCAGCTGGCACCTGGTCACAAGGGGTGTTCCCCAGGTTTCAGCACTGGGGCTAGGTGTGATTCACATCTTTGTCAATGATGTGGAGGGGAGAATCAAGGGCACCTCAGGCAGCTTACAGACAATGCCAAGCTGGGTGGGAGTGTTGATCTGCCGGAGGGCAGGAAGTCTCTGCAGAGAGGTCTGGACAGGCTGGATCATGGGCTGAGGCCACTTGCATGAGGTTCAACAAGGTGCAGTGCCCCATCCTGCCCTTGGGCCACAGCAGCCCCATGGAAGGCCACGGGCTGGGGGCAGAGTGGCTGGAAAGGCGCCCAGCAGAGGAGGACCTGGGGGTGCTGGTTGGCAGTGGCTGAACGTGAGCCAGGTGTGCCCAGGTGGCCAAGAAGGCCAATCCTGTCCTGGGTGATGCTTCAGTGGTGGCCTTGGCAGTGTCAAGGGTCTCAGGTTATTGGAAGGACTCGATGACCTAAATGGTCTTTTCCAATGGAAACAGTCTGCAATTCTAAACCTCCATTTGTGCTTTTGAAGGATGCAGTCCCAAATAGACCTGCATGTGTGTTTTTAAGGGATTTAACATTCACTTCTCCTTGAAAGTAATAGGAATCAGGTGTTAAATGGCCTCAAAACACTTCTATTCCTTGATCTTAAGCTGTGTGTTTGAATTGAGGGGCTTTTGTTGGACCATGGGATAAATGCAGGCACTTCAGCTGTAAGGGTACTTGTTTAATCTACTTTTCTCTTTCCTTTCCCCAGTGGGGGCAGATTTGGGAGTATTTGTCTTGTGCTTTGACTTCTGGCTCAGACTTGCTCATGGAGGTGTTGTAAAATCTTATCTACCCCTTTGTAGTGAAAATTGCTTGTGGACTGCTGGGAATTGGTAGAGACAAGGCTTACAAGGCAGTCCCCAGTATGATTAGCCCAGTGTCCCTGCTTAAATCCAGGTATGCTTGTATTAAAAACGAACTGAGTATTCCAACTCCCCCGTCCCCTGCTCTTTTTAAAAAAAATTTGTAGCTCTTGGGGCAAGTCCTGTGTGCCATTCCAACTCTTTGTTATCAAATGTGTGAAGTGATGCTGCTGCTGTAGCAGCAGTCTGAGTTCAGTGGGAACAAGCCCAAAGCACTGGGTCCCACAGCAGTGGGCACGGTGGGAGACTTGCTCTGCTGCTGTGGCCATCCAGCCATGGGGAGAGCAGCTGCTGGGGCTTCCCCCATTCTGCCAACAGCAGTCTGCCTCCAACATGTGGCCATGACTTTGCCAGAATGTGGAAAACACATTGTTTGAATGTATTTTGATGTGTTCTGATGTGACAGTTTTCACAGGGGTTCTTGGATGAGGGAAGAGACAAGAATGTTGACTCCATGTTCAGAAGGCTTGATTTATTATTTTATTATATATATATATATTACTTTATAACTATACTAAGAAGAAATAGAAGGAAAGGTTTTCTCTCAGAAGGTAGCTAAGCTAAGAATAGAAAAGGAAAGAATGAATAACAAAGATCTGTGGCTCGGACAGAGAGAGAGCCAGTTCTGCTGTGAGTGGTCACTAAATCAAAGCATCCACATGAGACCAATCACGAACCCACCTGTTGCATTCCACAGCGGCAGATAATCATTGTTTACATTTTGTCTCTGAGGCCTCTTAGCTTCTCAGAAGGAAAAATCCTAAAGAAAAGGATTTTCACACAAAGATGTCTGTAACATTCTGACATCACCTGAGTGGAGCAGTTTGGTGGGCAGGATGCCCAGTGTGCAAGGCTCCTGGCAGGGATCAGTGGCTGGCACAGGCACTGGCAGTGTTATTTTCCCAGGCAGGCTCCTGATCCAGCTGTGGGGGAAGGCAGCAGCAGCTGGATCAGCAGCAGCAGCAGCAGCACGTGGAGGAGACGCTCATCTGGACAGAGCCCGTCAGCCCCATGGCTCCCCCCATGGCAGCGAGGGATGATCCCGCCGCAGGGGAAGGGCTGCAGCAGCCTGGAGACTCCTTCAGCCAGGACTTGTTGCAATCTCCCTCCTGCAGCTGTGCCTGGAGCACGTTGGCCTGCAGGGGTGCTGCAGGGTCCCAGCAATGCTGCTGGGCTCAGGGGGCAGAATGTGTACAAAAGCTGATTATATCAGCCCACTGACACTGGGGGCATCTAATGCAGACTTTGAATAGATAGGAGAGATGAGACTTGAAGAATTAATTTTGCAGATGCAGAAATAGGGACCAGACCCACAGGTCCCATGGCTCAGGCTTAGTTCATCCAAATCAAGGATGGTTAGTTTGATCTGCTCTGTTGAGGAGAGATTTAGAATGACCTGCCCCGTGCTATTTCCATTAAGAAAATTTGGAATTGTCAGGAACTGCCAGGATCAGAAATGTTTTGAGGCAGATCATGTTTATGGGTGTCTCTGCAATAAAGAAAGAAGAGGATAAAGCCCTGGAACAATGAAGTGGAGCAAAAAGGAACATACAGCTCTTGGCCTACTGAGTTTTGGGGCCATCCACCGGGGAGTGCAAAGCTGCTTCTACTTCCACTGCCCAGTGCCATTGTTTGTGTCTCACCACTTTGTGTGATGTGAAGACAATGAAACAAAATCCAACACCAACAAGCTGCAACCCAGAACTGAGTGGGAATTACAAAATAAAAGACCTTGAAAAGAAGCTTTGGAGAGGGTCTACATCCTAGGCAGTGTGAAAGCCTCAGGCCTGGCCAGGTTGGGCTTAGGGCTGGCTGCCCTAGGGAAGGGAATGGAATGGAAGGGGATGGAGTTGGGGTGGGGTTTTGCAGCCATGGAAACGAGAGAAGCATGGGCAGCGTGTCACAAAGGGGCAGCCCCAGGCTGGGCTGGTGCAGGTTGTGCTGGACACGGCCCCAGCGGCAGCAGACGCGTCTGGCTCTGCCTCTGTGTGCCGAGCGCTGGCGATTGGAGTCACCCGGCCTTGTTCTGAGGCTGGGTACCGAGCTCCCGTCGCTGCCAACTCCGAGAGCCATTCCAGATTCAAACCCTGACACTTCTGCCTGGCAGAAGCACGGGTTTGAAGATGGATTTCACCAGAAAAGGAAAGACCACTGAAGGAAAAGGTGTGGATAGAAGGGAACTAAAAGGCTGGAGTAAATGGAAAGAAAGTCCCCCTGATTTCAGGGAAAACTTGTCCATGGTGTCAGTGGTGGCTCTGTGTCAGAGTAGGTGCCTGACAGCTACAGATGATCCTGCAAGGACACCCATGGCATCACAACATTGTCTCATTAGTTTATGCTGTTTTCTCCTTTTTGACAGAGGCCAAATGACTCCTTCTGTCTGCCAGGACAGGGACTGTGGCCACAGCTGACCCCAAATTGGACATGGTCATGAGATTCAAATCCTGTTGCTTTCTCTCCCATCAATGTCTGGTCTCACTATAGATAAATGTTGTGTTCTTCCTCTGCTTGCTGATTGGGTCCAACATTGAGGATGGTATTAGGGTGTTACAGAAACATCAATAAGGCCTGCCTGCTTGCAGAGAGATCTTTGTGGTTTTCAGAGCTAGCAGTCACAGCTGTGTGGGTTTCTCTTGTGGATTCAGACAAGGCCAACCTCAAGAAAGAATCTTTTTTTCCCCTCTTACCATTGCAGCCTTCCATCTTTCCTTTCAAACTTGCTAACTGAATACAGTTCAGAGGAATTAAACACAGGCTAGTTCTGGGAAAAATAAAACCAAAGAAATTGTCTCAAAAATGAAGAAAACCCTTGACTGTCTCACCCATTAGAGATGTTGATGAAAAAGTGGGAGTTCACTGAACTCACTTCTTGCCTTGTGAGCATGGCTCAGCCTCACACAGAGGTGAGGCTCCTGTGTCCTCCCTGCTGTCCCAGGGCAGCCCAGAGGCCAGGCTGTTCCTGTGGTAGCTCTGGGGAAGTGGCTCAGGGTTTTCTCTCGGCCTGATTAAAGGGTCTGCTGGCAATGACCATGTTTCTCTGTGCAGCTGTTTAGAAGCTTCCAAGGAATCTGTCCCATGAAATACGGAGCTTCCAATGCTTTAGATTTGCATTGCAGGCTCTGATACATTTTGTGTCTCCACTTTGCAGGCCTGACTGGCTACCCTCTTGCCAAGAGGTTTTCTCTGGCCAGTCCATCCATGCTCCTTCCCTCCAAGCTGTTGCCTCCCATCCAGAAGAGCTTTCCTGCTACCAAGGCAAGCAAGATGTGCTACGGAGAGCAGGAGAGTGGGAAACCTGGCAGCGGCTTGGATGAGGAGAGTAGAATGAAAAAGGCAATCACTTCAGAGGAAAAAGAATGTAAGGTAAGGAGAGCCAGTAAAGTCCAGTGTGGTAAATTTTCAGTTTATGTGCTGTTGGCAGAGCTCTGAGACTTTTTGCCCTGACAGGAACAGACCCTTCTAACAGTCAAGTTAGAACAGGTCCTGATTTGGCTCTTTAGCTGGGATATCCCAGAAATGCTGGGATACTAAGGATGGGTGTGCATCTACCCCAGTGCCTCCAGCCCCATTCCTGGCCATGGCATGGGGGCCCTGGAGCAGCTTGGGCAGGCAGAGAGCTTGCAGAGAGCAGCAGGGCAGGGAGCTCTGCTCAACTTGCTAAATGCCAGTGAGCCTGAGCTGATGGATGTGTGGGAGCTGGAGAGCAGGGAGCATGCCGAGAGCTCAGCAGCATCTGGGCTCAGAGGCTGCTGGGGAACTGTAGGAGGGAAGGGCAGCAGCAGAAGAAATGAGGGCCTTGAGAAAAGCAGGTTTTGGCATCCTGCAGAATGGCTTTGTGGGGCCATGGGTGGAGATCAGCAGTGGCTGTGAGCCACCTTAGGGGCAGGGAGAGAACAGTGATCTAAAGCCACAGCCATGCCATCCAAAAGGCCAGGGGAGGCAGTGGCACCCCAGAACATCATGATGTTAATGGGAATGTAGGTGCATTGGAGAGGAGAGGGCAGGAGGGAAGAGGTGTCAAATGTGGGACATGATCTGTCCCTCACCACGTCCCTTTGCATTCCTCGTGCTGGGCCAATCTGCTCCATCAGTTTGACTTGTTTATTCCTGGCAAGTCCCAGTTGAGGGAAAATGTAAATGTCCTGAGGGAGGACTGGGGCAAGGCTGGATGCCTGATCTGAGCACTGTGTTCTACTTTTTCCAGGCTTCCTTGCCATATCCCAGTGGTGGGGAAATGAAGAAGGCATCATTGGGACTGCCTTTGATCCCCCCAATATGCATGGCAGGAAGTCTCAATGTTGGCAGTGCTGCGGGATCTGTCCAAAGCTCTCCCCAGGTGGATTTGCAGGAGTCCTGGGAGATGAGGTAAGTCAAGGGGTGTGCTGCTCCAGTGTGATGTTCACCTCACTTTTCCCATCTCCTATGGACATTTTGCACAGTCTCCCATTCCGGCAAGCCTCTGTGTATTCAGCATTTTGCTCATCCAATGTCAAACCCAACAGCAACGCCCCAAGAGCAGAGGTGGTGTTGGGGAAGAGAAGGCAGGGCTTCAAAGCACCTCCAGAAGGGTCCTCTGCTGGATTTGGCTCTTGATTACCTCTGTAATTTTTGTGGGGTCATTTGGGAACTGTTTTGCATGGGCCTGGATCCTGCAGAACTTTGGATGCTGAGATCCTTGACTGTTAAATTTTCCAGCCAGGAGAATATGCATGGGCAAATGTTGGCTCCTGGAGAGGTGTCTGCAAATTCAGGTGCTGCTTCTGTAATCATCAGGTGGAATTTCTCTGTGCCTTGGCCTCCCCTGTGAAATGAGATCCCTGATAAGTTTTGGGATGGAGATGTATAATCTGATTGATGTTTAATGTTTAGATCTGGCTTAAGATCAAAGAGAGCAAGGTGATAGAGAAGAGTTAAGAGACTGTACCTGATGGAAAGATATTGGCTTGGATATGTGTGATAAAATGAAGCTGTGAAGCTTATCCAAGTGATAACCATAAAGAGGGAGGCACAGAAGTATCATTCCAATTGAAAATCCTTGGCAGGGCTTTGAAAGTGCAATGTGAATATTCCTCCCTAGCGGCTGAGTTGGAAAAAGCCATTGTGTTCTGGAAAGAGCCAGGAGGTGTAAAATCATTCTCAGGAGACAGCAGTGCTCTGCCCACGTGTAGCAGGACGCTGTCACCAGGGTGAGGCACGAGCAGGCCAAGTCAAACTTTGTGAGAAGTACAAAAGTAGCCCTCCATCCAAACTGGTATCTGAGCCCAGCAGCTCTTGCTGCTTCAGAGAGGCTGCAGGAGCCACTGGGCTTCAAAAGCAGAGGCAGCAGAATTGGGGAGTTCTGGTGCAAGTTGAAGAATGACTGATGTGTTTCAACCAGAGCTTGACCAGCTCTGTGTGACTGCAGCAACTGAAAGCTTAAGGACAATTAATCAGCTTTGCATCCTTTTGGGTTTATGTGTTGCATCCCCTACTTCATAGAAGTGTCCATGCTGAGAAGGTTTGCTTCCTTTCATGGTACACCCATTCCCTCCCTTCTCTTTCTACCTCCTCATATGTTCTTTGTCCTCCATTTCCTCCAGGCCAAGATCCAGCAGCAGAAGACAAGAGAAATCCTGTGAACATCCAAGTATGTGCAGGGCATGTCTTTCCTAAAACAGCCATTGCTATCTGATCTCAGAGGTTACATTTGGAATACTCAGCTGAAACTCATTGTTTAAAAATTTCTTTGAATTTGTTTCAATTCCTTGATGGGCTTAGTGGATTCTCCCAGAGGCCAGTCCCTGGGTGCGTTCTCTTGTGGAGCAGTGAAAATTGCTCTATTGTGAAGTGTTGACTGGCAGGAGCTGGAGTGGTAACTTGGGGTCCTGGAAATGCTGTGCAGGAAAAGAAAACATTTCCTCTCCATCGTGCACATGCCTTTTATCTACCTGCAGCCTTTATAAGGTCAGAATTAGTAGAGAAAATGAAGGCATTTAGCAGGATTTGAGGAATGTTCCGAATCCTTCCGGCTGCTCTAGTAATAGAAAAGCTTTCCTTGGGGCTGTTTCTGATCTGAACCCTATGAGATGTGAAGGAGATTCATGGACATTGCCTGCTTTTGCTCTGGGAGGAATAGGGAAACCTCCTATGATAGAAAGTCCTTTTGACATTTCCAATGAAGGAGAAGGAGACTTCCAAACGGATGCAGCCAAGGCAGGGTGTGAGTTTGTCATCCTCTGACAGCACAGGCCCAAAGCCACCTCTGGCAGGTTCACAGTGACAAATCTCTTCCCTGGCTGTCTGTGCCTGTGTCAGTGTTGCAGGCTGAGGCTGGGGCAGGAGATGCCTTGTGCCTTGTGCCTGTCCCTGCCTTGCCTGATCCCTGACAAGTGGAATTGTGCCAGACAAAATGCAGTTTCTGGTGCATCTGGGACAGGCAATGCTGTTGAAAGCCTCATTGACACTGTTGTTGTTCCTTTGGCATCTCTGGGCGTGTAATGAAAGGAGAGATGGGACTTGGAGAAATAATTCTGCTGATGCTGAGGAAGGGATCAGATCTCCTGGTTCCTTGGCTTAGGGTTAGTTTATTCAAATCCTGGGTATGGCCCCTTTGGAATGATTCCTTCATTGCTGGTATGCAACTGGAATGCTGAATGCAGCTAGGGAGAAGTACTGCTCATTGAAGAAGTTAAATTATTTTCTGGAATAATTCTGGACTAGGAATGACTTCTGTCATTAATCCATGGCTTTCTAACTTTTATTACTGACTGGGACATTTTACAGAGGGCAAGAAATCCCATTTTTAGACAGGATTTCCTCTCACGGTGCTTGGCTGCCACATGATTTAATCCTTTGAGAAGCCATGTAAAGAATTAGCTCTCCTAGTTCCAAAAGCTGTGTTGGGGAGTATTTCAGAATGGCTGGCCATCAGCTCTTTCCATTAAGGACATTTTGAATTGACAGTATTAGCCAAGATCAAAATTGTTTTGAGATTGGTTGTGTTTATTTTGGTTTGGGTGTCTGTGCTGAAAAGAAAGTAGAGAATAAACCCCTAGAACAATTCAGCACAGCAAAAGAGGAATGTTTGCATGCTCAGAGAGCCTACAGCTTTTGGCCATCTGAATTCTGGGGACATCTACTGGGGAGTGCCAAGCTTCTTTTACTTCCACTGCCCAGTGCCATTGTTTGGGTCTCACCACTTTGTGTGATGTGAAGAGAATGAAACAAAATCCCACACCAACAAGCTGCAACCCGCAATTGAGTGGGAATTACGGAATGAAAGGCCTTGCAAAGTAACTTTGGAGAGGGTCTACATCCTAGGCAGTGTGAAAGCCTCAGGCCTGGCCAGGTTGGGCTTAGGGCTGGCTGGCCTAGGGAAGGGAATGGAAGGGGATGGAGTTGGGGTGGGGTTTTGCAGCCATGGAAACGAGAGAAGCATGGGCAGCGTGTCACAAAGGGGCAGCCCCAGGCTGGGCTGGTGCAGGTTGTGCTGGACACGGCCCCAGCGGCAGCAGACGCGTCTGGCTCTGCCTCTGTGTGCCGAGCGCTGGCGATTGGAGTCACCCGGCCTTGTTCTGAGGCTGGGTACCGAGCTCCCGTCGCTGCCAACTCCGAGAGCCATTCCAGATTCAAACCCTGACACTTCTGCCTGGCAGAAGCACGGGTTTGAAGATGGATTCTACTAGACAAGGAAAGACAACTGAAGGAAAAGGTGAAGATTGAAGGGAGCTTTAGGGCTGCTGAGCTGTGGGGCAGGGAGAGGAGCAGGAGGGTGCATGTGCAGCTGAGCCCTTGCTGGAGAGCACAGGGCTCTGGGCTCCCTGCTGTCCCAGGGCAGCCCAGAGGCCAGGCTGTGCCTGTGGCAGCTCTGGGGAAGCGGCTCAGTGTTTTGCACTGGCCTGATTCAAGTTGGTACCATTCAGAGCATTTTTCCCTGTTCAGCAGTTTAGAAGTTTCCAAGGAATCTGTCCCATGAAATACAGAGCTTTAGGTTTGCATTGCAGGCTCTGATACATTTTGTGCCTCCACTTTGCAGGCCTGACTGGCTATCCTCTTGCTAAGAAGTTTTCCCTGGCAAGTCCATCTATGCTCCTTCCCCCCAAGCCTTTGCTTCCCTTCCCCAAGAGCTCTCTTTCTCCCATGGCAAGCAAGATATGGAGTAGAGAGCAGGAGACTGGGAAACCTGGCACTGGCTGTGAGGAAGAGATTAGAAGGAAAGGGCTCACTTCAGAGGGAAATGGATGTAAGGTAAGGAGACCAAGCAAAGTCCAGTGTGGTAAATTTTCAGTTTGTGTGTTGTTGGCAAAGCTCTGAGATTTTTGCTCTGATAGGAACCGACCCTTTCAGTCAAGTTAGAACAGGTCCTGATTTGGCTCTTCAGCTTGGCCAGAAATGATGGGATACCTAGGATGGGTGTGCATCTACCCCAGTGCCTCCAGCCCCATTCCTGGCCATGGCATGGGGGCCCTGGAGCAGCTTGGGCAGGCAGAGAGCTTGCAGAGAGCAGCAGGGCAGGGAGCTCTGCTCAACTTGCTAAATGCCAGTGAGCCTGAGCTGATGGATGTGTGGGAGCTGGAGAGCAGGGAGCATGCCGAGAGCTCAGCAGCATCTGGGCTCAGAGGCTGCTGGGGAACTGTAGGAGGGAAGGGCAGCAGCAGAAGAAATGAGGGCCTTGAGAAAAGCAGGTTTTGGCATCCTGCAGAATGGCTTTGTGGGGCCATGGCTGGAGATCAGCAGTGGCTGTGAGCCACCTTAGGGGCAGGGAGAGAACAGGGATCTAAAGCCACTGCCATGCCATCCAAAAGGCAGTGGCAACCCATAACATCTTGATGTCAAACATGTGAATGGCAGTTGGCGATGTAGCCATATTTCCCGGGAAATGAGAAAGCTTGGAAATGTGGGACATGGTTTCTCCCTCAACAGTTCTCTTTCCATTGCCCATCCTCTGCCAATCTGCTCCATCAGTTTGAATTGTTTATTCCTGCACGGTCCCAGTTGAGGGTATATCTATGTCTTGAGGCATGAATGTGGGCGAGGCAGGATGCTTGATCTGAGCACTGTGTTTTATTCCTTCCAGACCTCCTTGCCATATCCCAGTGGTGGGGAAATGAAGAAGGGGGCATTCGGAAAATCCTTGATCCCCCCAATATGTAAGGCAGGAAGTTTCCCTCTTGACAATGCTGTGGGGTCTCTGCCAAGCTCTCCCCAGCTGGATTTGCAGGAGTCCCAGGAGATGAGGTAAGCCAAGGTGTCTGCTGCTCCAGTGTGCTGTTCACCCTCACTTTTCCCATCTCCTGTGGTGATTTTGCACAGTCAGCTGTTCCATGTATTCAGGCAAACCTGGGTGTATTCAATATTTTGCCCATCTATGATTATCCAGCACGATGTCAAACCCAACAGCAATGCCCCAAGCCCAGAGGGGGTGGTGGGGAAGAGGAGGCAGGGCTTGAAAGCATTCTCAGGATGGGTCCCCTGCTGGACTTGGCTTTTATTAGAGCCTGAGCTTGGCCTGCTCTGGGTGACTGCAGCAAATGAAAGCTTAAGGAGGACAATTAATCAGCTTTGCATCCTTTTGGGTTTATGTGTTGCATCCCCTCCTTCATAGAAGTGTCCATGCTGAGAAGGTCTGCTTCCTTTCATGGTACACCCATTCCCTCTCTTCTCTTTCTACCTCCTCATATGTCCTTTTTACTCCGTTTTCTCCAGGCCAAGATCCAGCAGCAGAAGCCAAGGGAAGTCGTCTGAACATTCCGGTAGGTACAGCGCATGTCGGTTCTAAATTGACCATTGCAATCTTGACTTAGAGGTGACATTTGGCAAGTTTGGTTAAAACCCATTCTTTCAACAATTTCCTTAAAATTCATTTCAATTCCTTGACAGGCTCAGTGGACTCTCCCAGAGCCCAGTCACTGCGAGTGTTCTCTGGTGTTGCAGGGAAAATTCCTCCATTGTGAAGTGTTGAGTGGCAGGAGCTGGAGTGGTACCTTGGGGTCCTGGAAATGCAGCGCTGAAAAGAAAACATTCCTCTCCATCCTGCACATGCCTTTTATCTCCCTGTAGCATTTGTGTGTCAAAATGAGACTAGAAAAGGAAGGCATTTAGCAGGAATTGAGGAATGTTCCCACTCCTTTCACCTGCCCTTGAAGGAGAAAAGCTTTCCTTGGGGCTGTTTCTGAGCTGAATCCTATGAGATGTGAAGGAGATTCATGGACATTGCCTGCTTTTGCTCTGGGAGGAATAGGGAAACTTCCTATGATAGAAAGTAATTTTGACATTTCTAATGAAGGAGAAGGAGACTTCCAAGTGGATGTAGCCAAGGCAGGGTGTGAGTTTGTCATCCTCTGACAGCACAGGCCCAAAGCCACCTCTGGCAGGTTCACAGTGACAAATCTCTTCCCTGGCTGTCTGTGCCTGTGTCAGTGTTGCAGGCTGAGGCTGGGGCAGGAGATGCCTTGTGCCTTGTGCCTGTCCCTGCCTTGCCTGATCCCTGACAAGTGGAATTGTGCCAGACAAAATGCAGTTTCTGGTGCATCTGGGTCAGGCAATGCTTTCAAGTTGAAAGCCTCATTGACACTGTTGTTGTTCCTTTGGCATCTCTGGGCGTGTAATGATAGGAGAGATGAGACTTGAAGAAATAATTCTGGTGTTGCAGAAAAACCGACCAGATCCCCTGGTTCCTTGACTTAGCGTTAGTTCTGCTAAATCCTGGGTATGGCCCCTTTGGAATGATTCCTTCATTGCTGATCTGCAGCTGGAATGCTGAATGCAGCTAGAGATTGGTGTTGCTCTACAAAGGAGTTGTCAGTTTTGCTGGCTTAATTCTGGACTCGGAAGGACCTATCTCATTGATCCTTACCTTTCCATCTATATTACTGACCGGGACCTTTTACAGAGGGAAAGAAATCTGTTTTTACATCGGTGTTCCTCTCTAACAGCTTGGATGCCACATGATTTTATCCTTTCTGAAACCATGTAAAGAATTAACTCTCTGAATGTTAACAGCTCAGCTGGAGAGTATTTCACAATGACTTCCCCTCTGCGATTTCCATTAAAGACATTTTGAATTGTCAGTTTTAGCCAAGATCAGAAATGTTTTGAGGCAGGTCATATTTTATGTTGGGTTTAGTTGTGTCTGTGGGAAAGAAAGCAGGGAAAAACCCCATGGAAGAGTGAAGCAGAGCAAAAGTGGCAGTTTGCAATTGGATGGCCAGTTTTTTTTCCCTGTGATACAGACTCCTTGTATTTTGGGGGATATGTAATGTGGATTGCAAAGCTTCTTCCAACATGAGGAGCCATTGTTCATGTGTCAGCACTTCCTCTGTTGTCAAGAGAAATAAAAGCAACAAACAAAACCTG
The DNA here is from genome assembly GCF_047830755.1 of Zonotrichia albicollis. Taxonomy (NCBI): domain Eukaryota; kingdom Metazoa; phylum Chordata; class Aves; order Passeriformes; family Passerellidae; genus Zonotrichia; species Zonotrichia albicollis. The sequence continues at coordinate 23,241 of NW_027428331.1, read as the reverse complement.
ACCCAGAACTGAGTGGGAGTTACAAAAACAAAGGCCACGAACAGTAGCTTGGGAAAGCAATTAATTCCTATGTGTAATTGTCAAATTCTGGACACCACTGGGGTTTGCCAACAGTTTAGATTGAAAGGGATTTCAAAGTAGTAGATGAGCAAGTAGCAACACATAAGCACAGCTGTAGAAGCTTTCTCTCTTGGCTTGCCAGCCCCATGCTGTTCAGAGGAATTGTAGTGAGGCTGGTTTCATGAAAAATCAAACCACAGCAATGTACTGAATAGTACAAAAACCTCTTGGATGCCTTATTCATGAGACGGATTGATTGTATTGGTGGGAGTTCACCCAACTCACTTCTTGACTTGTGAGCATGGCTCAGCCTCACACAGAGGTGAGGTTGGATCTGAGCTGCTCTCTGGTGGGTGGAAGGCTCTTGTGGCAGCGCAGAGCGGCTGTGCACATTGGCAGGGAACAGCTCTGCCCTGCATGTGCCCCCCGCAAGGAGCTGTGCTGCTGCCAGTGCCCCTGGAGCTGTAGGGCTGCTGAGCTGTGGGGCAGGGAGAGGAGCAGCAGGGTGCATGTGCAGCTGAGCCATTGCTGGAGAGCACAGGGCTCTGGGCTCCCTGCTGTCCTAGGGCAGCCCAGAGGCCAGGCTGTGCCTGTGGGAGCTCTGGGGAAGTGGCTCAGGGTTTGCCCCTGGCCTGCCTCAATTGTCTGCCAGCAGGAGAATGTTTCCCTGTGCAGCTGCTTAGAAGTGTCCAGGAAGTCTGTCCCATGAAATACAGAGCTTCAGTTGCTTTAGATTTACTTAGTGGGCTCTGTTACGTTTTGTATCTCCACTTTGCAGGCCTGACGGACTCCAGTATTTCCAAGAGTCTTCCACCGACACTTCCCTCCTCACTGCTTCCATACAAGTCCTTGCCTCCCATCCCAGAGAGCTCTTCTCCCATCAAGCCAAGCAAGATGTTTGATGGAGGGAAGGGGAAAGATAGCAGAGGTGACAATGATATTGGAAGAAGCAGGCAGGAGCAGAATTCAGAGGGAAAAGGACATAAGGTAAGGACACCAAGCTCAGTCATGTATGGTAGATTTTCAGTTTATCCACAACATGTAGATGCCTGATGGAAATGTAGGCACCCATGCAGAGGAGAGAATGGGGTAGGAGAGAGGTGTCAAATGTGGGACACGGTCACTCTCTCTACTGTTCCCTTTGCATTGCCCATCCTCTGCCAATCTGCTCCATCAGTTTGATCTGTTTATTCCTGCCAGGCTCCAGTTGAGGGTATATCTAAATCTTGAGGCATGAATGTGCGCTAGGCTGGATGCTTGATCTCAGCACTGTGTTTTATTCCTTCCAGACCTCCTTGCCATATCCCAGTGGTGGGGAAATGAAGAAGGGGTCACTGAGACTACCTTTGATCCCCCCAATATGTAAGGCAGGCAGTCTCCCTCTTGACAATGCTGTGGGGTCTCTGCCAAGCTCTCCCCAGCTGGATTTGCAGGAGTCCCAGGAGATGAGGTAAGCCAAGGTGTCTGCTGCTCCAGTGTGCTGCTCACCCTCACTTTTCCCATCTCCTGTGGTGACTTTGCACAGTCAGCTGTTCCATGTATTCAGGCAGGCCTCTGTGTATTCAGTATTTTGCCCATCCAACGTCAAACCCATCAGGAAAGCCCCAAGCCCAGAGGTGGTGTTGGGGAAGAGGAGGCAGGGCTTGAAAGCATTCTCAGGATGGGTCCCCTGCTGGATTTGTCTTTTATAACAGCCTGAGCTTGGCCTGCTCTGGGTGACTGCAGCAAATGAAAGCTTAAGGAGGACAATTAATCAGCTTTGCATCCTTTTGGGTTTATGTGTTGCATCCCCTCCTTCATAGAAGTGTCCATGCTAAGAAGGTTTGCTTCCTTTCATGGTACACCCATTCCCTCTCTTCTCTTTCTACCTCCTCATATGTCCTTTTTACTCCGTTTTCTCCAGGCCAAGATCCAGCAGCAGAAGCCAAGGGAAGTCGTCTGAACATTCCGGTAGGTACAGCGCATGTCTGTTCTAAATTGACTATTGCAATCTTGACTTAGAGGTGACATTTGGCAAGTTTGGTTAAAACCCATTCTTTCAACAATTTCCTTAAATTCATTTCAATTCCTTGACAGGCTCAGTGGACTCTCCCAGAGCCCAGTCACTGCGAGTGTTCTCTGGTGTTGCAGGGAAAATTCCTCCATTGTGAAGTGTTGAGTGGCAGGAGCTGGAGTGGTACCTTGGGGTCCTGGAAATGCAGCGCTGAAAAGAAAACATTCCTCTCCATCCTGCACATGCCTTTTATCTCCCTGTAGCATTTGTGTGTCAAAATGAGACTAGAAAAGGAAGGCATTTAGCAGGAATTGAGGAATGTTCCCACTCCTTTCACCTGCCCTTGAAGGAGAAAAGCTTTCCTTGGGGCTGTTTCTGAGCTGAATCCTATGAGATGTGAAGGAGATTCATGGACATTGCCTGCTTTTGCTCTGGGAGGAATAGGGAAACTTCCTATGATAGAAAGTAATTTTGACATTTCTAATGAAGGAGAAGGAGACTTCCAAGTGGATGTAGCCAAGGCAGGGTGTGAGTTTGTCATCCTCTGACAGCACAGGCCCAAAGCCACCTCTGGCAGGTTCACAGTGACAAATCTCTTCCCTGGCTGTCTGTGCCTGTGTCAGTGTTGCAGGCTGAGGCTGGGGCAGGAGATGCCTTGTGCCTTGTGCCTGTCCCTGCCTTGCCTGATCCCTGACAAGTGGAATTGTGCCAGACAAAATGCAGTTTCTGGTGCATCTGGGTCAGGCAATGCTTTCAAGTTGAAAGCCTCATTGACACTGTTGTTGTTCCTTTGGCATCTCTGGGCGTGTAATGATAGGAGAGATGAGACTTGAAGAAATAATTCTGGTGTTGCAGAAAAACCGACCAGATCCCCTGGTTCCTTGACTTAGCGTTAGTTCTGCTAAATCCTGGGTATGGCCCCTTTGGAATGATTCCTTCATTGCTGATCTGCAGCTGGAATGCTGAATGCAGCTAGAGATTGGTGTTGCTCTACAAAGGAGTTGTCAGTTTTGCTGGCTTAATTCTGGACTCGGAAGGACCTATCTCATTGATCCTTACCTTTCCATCTATATTACTGACCGGGACCTTTTACAGAGGGAAAGAAATCTGTTTTTACATCGGTGTTCCTCTCTAACAGCTTGGATGCCACATGATTTTATCCTTTCTGAAACCATGTAAAGAATTAACTCTCTGAATGTTAACAGCTCAGCTGGAGAGTATTTCACAATGACTTCCCCTCTGCGATTTCCATTAAAGACATTTTGAATTGTCAGTTTTAGCCAAGATCAGAAATGTTTTGAGGCAGGTCATATTTTATGTTGGGTTTAGTTGTGTCTGTGGGAAAGAAAGCAGGGAAAAACCCCATGGAAGAGTGAAGCAGAGCAAAAGTGGCAGTTTGCAATTGGATGGCCAGTTTTTTTTCCCTGTGATACAGACTCCTTGTATTTTGGGGGATATGTAATGTGGATTGCAAAGCTTCTTCCAACATGAGGAGCCATTGTTCATGTGTCAGCACTTCCTCTGTTGTCAAGAGAAATAAAAGCAACAAACAAAACCTGACCCAGAACTGAGTGGGAGTTACAAAAACAAAGGCCACGAACAGTAGCTTGGGAAAGCAATTAATTCCTATGTGTAATTGTCAAATTCTGGACACCACTGGGGTTTGCCAACAGTTTAGATTGAAAGGGATTTCAAAGTAGTAGATGAGCAAGTAGCAACACATAAGCACAGCTGTAGAAGCTTTCTCTCTTGGCTTGCCAGCCCCATGCTGTTCAGAGGAATTGTAGTGAGGCTGGTTTCATGAAAAATCAAACCACAGCAATGTACTGAATAGTACAAAAACCTCTTGGATGCCTTATTCATGAGACGGATTGATTGTATTGGTGGGAGTTCACCCAACTCACTTCTTGACTTGTGAGCATGGCTCAGCCTCACACAGAGGTGAGGTTGGATCTGAGCTGCTCTCTGGTGGGTGGAAGGCTCTTGTGGCAGCGCAGAGCGGCTGTGCACATTGGCAGGGAACAGCTCTGCCCTGCATGTGCCCCCCGCAAGGAGCTGTGCTGCTGCCAGTGCCCCTGGAGCTGTAGGGCTGCTGAGCTGTGGGGCAGGGAGAGGAGCAGCAGGGTGCATGTGCAGCTGAGCCATTGCTGGAGAGCACAGGGCTCTGGGCTCCCTGCTGTCCTAGGGCAGCCCAGAGGCCAGGCTGTGCCTGTGGGAGCTCTGGGGAAGTGGCTCAGGGTTTGCCCCTGGCCTGCCTCAATTGTCTGCCAGCAGGAGAATGTTTCCCTGTGCAGCTGCTTAGAAGTGTCCAGGAAGTCTGTCCCATGAAATACAGAGCTTCAGTTGCTTTAGATTTACTTAGTGGGCTCTGTTACGTTTTGTATCTCCACTTTGCAGGCCTGACGGACTCCAGTATTTCCAAGAGTCTTCCACCGACACTTCCCTCCTCACTGCTTCCATACAAGTCCTTGCCTCCCATCCCAGAGAGCTCTTCTCCCATCAAGCCAAGCAAGATGTTTGATGGAGGGAAGGGGAAAGATAGCAGAGGTGACAATGATATTGGAAGAAGCAGGCAGGAGCAGAATTCAGAGGGAAAAGGACATAAGGTAAGGACACCAAGCTCAGTCATGTATGGTAGATTTTCAGTTTATCCACAACATGTAGATGCCTGATGGAAATGTAGGCACCCATGCAGAGGAGAGAATGGGGTAGGAGAGAGGTGTCAAATGTGGGACACGGTCACTCTCTCTACTGTTCCCTTTGCATTGCCCATCCTCTGCCAATCTGCTCCATCAGTTTGATCTGTTTATTCCTGCCAGGCTCCAGTTGAGGGTATATCTAAATCTTGAGGCATGAATGTGCGCTAGGCTGGATGCTTGATCTCAGCACTGTGTTTTATTCCTTCCAGACCTCCTTGCCATATCCCAGTGGTGGGGAAATGAAGAAGGGGTCACTGAGACTACCTTTGATCCCCCCAATATGTAAGGCAGGCAGTCTCCCTCTTGACAATGCTGTGGGGTCTCTGCCAAGCTCTCCCCAGCTGGATTTGCAGGAGTCCCAGGAGATGAGGTAAGCCAAGGTGTCTGCTGCTCCAGTGTGCTGCTCACCCTCACTTTTCCCATCTCCTGTGGTGACTTTGCACAGTCAGCTGTTCCATGTATTCAGGCAGGCCTCTGTGTATTCAGTATTTTGCCCATCCAACGTCAAACCCATCAGGAAAGCCCCAAGCCCAGAGGTGGTGTTGGGGAAGAGGAGGCAGGGCTTGAAAGCATTCTCAGGATGGGTCCCCTGCTGGATTTGTCTTTTATAACAGCCTGAGCTTGGCCTGCTCTGGGTGACTGCAGCAAATGAAAGCTTAAGGAGGACAATTAATCAGCTTTGCATCCTTTTGGGTTTATGTGTTGCATCCCCTCCTTCATAGAAGTGTCCATGCTAAGAAGGTTTGCTTCCTTTCATGGTACACCCATTCCCTCTCTTCTCTTTCTACCTCCTCATATGTCCTTTTTACTCCGTTTTCTCCAGGCCAAGATCCAGCAGCAGAAGCCAAGGGAAGTCGTCTGAACATTCCGGTAGGTACAGCGCATGTCTGTTCTAAATTGACTATTGCAATCTTGACTTAGAGGTGACATTTGGCAAGTTTGGTTAAAACCCATTCTTTCAACAATTTCCTTAAATTCATTTCAATTCCTTGACAGGCTCAGTGGACTCTCCCAGAGCCCAGTCACTGCGAGTGTTCTCTGGTGTTGCAGGGAAAATTCCTCCATTGTGAAGTGTTGAGTGGCAGGAGCTGGAGTGGTACCTTGGGGTCCTGGAAATGCAGCGCTGAAAAGAAAACATTCCTCTCCATCCTGCACATGCCTTTTATCTCCCTGTAGCATTTGTGTGTCAAAATGAGACTAGAAAAGGAAGGCATTTAGCAGGAATTGAGGAATGTTCCCACTCCTTTCACCTGCCCTTGAAGGAGAAAAGCTTTCCTTGGGGCTGTTTCTGAGCTGAATCCTATGAGATGTGAAGGAGATTCATGGACATTGCCTGCTTTTGCTCTGGGAGGAATAGGGAAACTTCCTATGATAGAAAGTAATTTTGACATTTCTAATGAAGGAGAAGGAGACTTCCAAGTGGATGTAGCCAAGGCAGGGTGTGAGTTTGTCATCCTCTGACAGCACAGGCCCAAAGCCACCTCTGGCAGGTTCACAGTGACAAATCTCTTCCCTGGCTGTCTGTGCCTGTGTCAGTGTTGCAGGCTGAGGCTGGGGCAGGAGATGCCTTGTGCCTTGTGCCTGTCCCTGCCTTGCCTGATCCCTGACAAGTGGAATTGTGCCAGACAAAATGCAGTTTCTGGTGCATCTGGGTCAGGCAATGCTTTCAAGTTGAAAGCCTCATTGACACTGTTGTTGTTCCTTTGGCATCTCTGGGCGTGTAATGATAGGAGAGATGAGACTTGAAGAAATAATTCTGGTGTTGCAGAAAAACCGACCAGATCCCCTGGTTCCTTGACTTAGCGTTAGTTCTGCTAAATCCTGGGTATGGCCCCTTTGGAATGATTCCTTCATTGCTGATCTGCAGCTGGAATGCTGAATGCAGCTAGAGATTGGTGTTGCTCTACAAAGGAGTTGTCAGTTTTGCTGGCTTAATTCTGGACTCGGAAGGACCTATCTCATTGATCCTTACCTTTCCATCTATATTACTGACCGGGACCTTTTACAGAGGGAAAGAAATCTGTTTTTACATCGGTGTTCCTCTCTAACAGCTTGGATGCCACATGATTTTATCCTTTCTGAAACCATGTAAAGAATTAACTCTCTGAATGTTAACAGCTCAGCTGGAGAGTATTTCACAATGACTTCCCCTCTGCGATTTCCATTAAAGACATTTTGAATTGTCAGTTTTAGCCAAGATCAGAAATGTTTTGAGGCAGGTCATATTTTATGTTGGGTTTAGTTGTGTCTGTGGGAAAGAAAGCAGGGAAAAACCCCATGGAAGAGTGAAGCAGAGCAAAAGTGGCAGTTTGCAATTGGATGGCCAGTTTTTTTTCCCTGTGATACAGACTCCTTGTATTTTGGGGGATATGTAATGTGGATTGCAAAGCTTCTTCCAACATGAGGAGCCATTGTTCATGTGTCAGCACTTCCTCTGTTGTCAAGAGAAATAAAAGCAACAAACAAAACCTGACCCAGAACTGAGTGGGAGTTACAAAAACAAAGGCCACGAACAGTAGCTTGGGAAAGCAATTAATTCCTATGTGTAATTGTCAAATTCTGGACACCACTGGGGTTTGCCAACAGTTTAGATTGAAAGGGATTTCAAAGTAGTAGATGAGCAAGTAGCAACACATAAGCACAGCTGTAGAAGCTTTCTCTCTTGGCTTGCCAGCCCCATGCTGTTCAGAGGAATTGTAGTGAGGCTGGTTTCATGAAAAATCAAACCACAGCAATGTACTGAATAGTACAAAAACCTCTTGGATGCCTTATTCATGAGACGGATTGATTGTATTGGTGGGAGTTCACCCAACTCACTTCTTGACTTGTGAGCATGGCTCAGCCTCACACAGAGGTGAGGTTGGATCTGAGCTGCTCTCTGGTGGGTGGAAGGCTCTTGTGGCAGCGCAGAGCGGCTGTGCACATTGGCAGGGAACAGCTCTGCCCTGCATGTGCCCCCCGCAAGGAGCTGTGCTGCTGCCAGTGCCCCTGGAGCTGTAGGGCTGCTGAGCTGTGGGGCAGGGAGAGGAGCAGCAGGGTGCATGTGCAGCTGAGCCATTGCTGGAGAGCACAGGGCTCTGGGCTCCCTGCTGTCCTAGGGCAGCCCAGAGGCCAGGCTGTGCCTGTGGGAGCTCTGGGGAAGTGGCTCAGGGTTTGCCCCTGGCCTGCCTCAATTGTCTGCCAGCAGGAGAATGTTTCCCTGTGCAGCTGCTTAGAAGTGTCCAGGAAGTCTGTCCCATGAAATACAGAGCTTCAGTTGCTTTAGATTTACTTAGTGGGCTCTGTTACGTTTTGTATCTCCACTTTGCAGGCCTGACGGACTCCAGTATTTCCAAGAGTCTTCCACCGACACTTCCCTCCTCACTGCTTCCATACAAGTCCTTGCCTCCCATCCCAGAGAGCTCTTCTCCCATCAAGCCAAGCAAGATGTTTGATGGAGGGAAGGGGAAAGATAGCAGAGGTGACAATGATATTGGAAGAAGCAGGCAGGAGCAGAATTCAGAGGGAAAAGGACATAAGGTAAGGACACCAAGCTCAGTCATGTATGGTAGATTTTCAGTTTATCCACAACATGTAGATGCCTGATGGAAATGTAGGCACCCATGCAGAGGAGAGAATGGGGTAGGAGAGAGGTGTCAAATGTGGGACACGGTCACTCTCTCTACTGTTCCCTTTGCATTGCCCATCCTCTGCCAATCTGCTCCATCAGTTTGATCTGTTTATTCCTGCCAGGCTCCAGTTGAGGGTATATCTAAATCTTGAGGCATGAATGTGCGCTAGGCTGGATGCTTGATCTCAGCACTGTGTTTTATTCCTTCCAGACCTCCTTGCCATATCCCAGTGGTGGGGAAATGAAGAAGGGGTCACTGAGACTACCTTTGATCCCCCCAATATGTAAGGCAGGCAGTCTCCCTCTTGACAATGCTGTGGGGTCTCTGCCAAGCTCTCCCCAGCTGGATTTGCAGGAGTCCCAGGAGATGAGGTAAGCCAAGGTGTCTGCTGCTCCAGTGTGCTGCTCACCCTCACTTTTCCCATCTCCTGTGGTGACTTTGCACAGTCAGCTGTTCCATGTATTCAGGCAGGCCTCTGTGTATTCAGTATTTTGCCCATCCAACGTCAAACCCATCAGGAAAGCCCCAAGCCCAGAGGTGGTGTTGGGGAAGAGGAGGCAGGGCTTGAAAGCATTCTCAGGATGGGTCCCCTGCTGGATTTGTCTTTTATAACAGCCTGAGCTTGGCCTGCTCTGGGTGACTGCAGCAAATGAAAGCTTAAGGAGGACAATTAATCAGCTTTGCATCCTTTTGGGTTTATGTGTTGCATCCCCTCCTTCATAGAAGTGTCCATGCTAAGAAGGTTTGCTTCCTTTCATGGTACACCCATTCCCTCTCTTCTCTTTCTACCTCCTCATATGTCCTTTTTACTCCGTTTTCTCCAGGCCAAGATCCAGCAGCAGAAGCCAAGGGAAGTCGTCTGAACATTCCGGTAGGTACAGCGCATGTCTGTTCTAAATTGACTATTGCAATCTTGACTTAGAGGTGACATTTGGCAAGTTTGGTTAAAACCCATTCTTTCAACAATTTCCTTAAATTCATTTCAATTCCTTGACAGGCTCAGTGGACTCTCCCAGAGCCCAGTCACTGCGAGTGTTCTCTGGTGTTGCAGGGAAAATTCCTCCATTGTGAAGTGTTGAGTGGCAGGAGCTGGAGTGGTACCTTGGGGTCCTGGAAATGCAGCGCTGAAAAGAAAACATTCCTCTCCATCCTGCACATGCCTTTTATCTCCCTGTAGCATTTGTGTGTCAAAATGAGACTAGAAAAGGAAGGCATTTAGCAGGAATTGAGGAATGTTCCCACTCCTTTCACCTGCCCTTGAAGGAGAAAAGCTTTCCTTGGGGCTGTTTCTGAGCTGAATCCTATGAGATGAGAAGGAGATTCATGGACATTGCCTGCTTTTGCTCTGGGAGGAATAGGGAAACTTCCTATGATAGAAAGTAATTTTGACATTTCTAATGAAGGAGAAGGAGACTTCCAAGTGGATGTAGCCAAGGCAGGGTGTGAGTTTGTCATCCTCTGACAGCACAGGCCCAAAGCCACCTCTGGCAGGTTCACAGTGACAAATCTCTTCCCTGGCTGTCTGTGCCTGTGTCAGTGTTGCAGGCTGAGGCTGGGGCAGGAGATGCCTTGTGCCTTGTGCCTGTCCCTGCCTTGCCTGATCCCTGACAAGTGGAATTGTGCCAGACAAAATGCAGTTTCTGGTGCATCTGGGTCAGGCAATGCTTTCAAGTTGAAAGCCTCATTGACACTGTTGTTGTTCCTTTGGCATCTCTGGGCGTGTAATGATAGGAGAGATGAGACTTGAAGAAATAATTCTGGTGTTGCAGAAAAACCGACCAGATCCCCTGGTTCCTTGACTTAGCGTTAGTTCTGCTAAATCCTGGGTATGGCCCCTTTGGAATGATTCCTTCATTGCTGGTATGTAACTGGAGTTCTGAATGGAGCTAGACATTTGTGTTGCTCCACAAAGGAGTTGTCAGTTTTGTTGGGCTAGGCATTACTTATCTCATTAATCCTTTCTTGTCTTGCCTTTGCTACTGATCAGGATACTCTACAGAGGGAAAGAAATTCATTTTGAAGACAGGGGTTCCTCTCTCACAGCTTGGATGCCACATGATTTTATCCTTTCTGAAACCATATAAAGAATTTAGTCTGAATGTTAAGATCTCAGTTGCAGAGTATTTCTTAATGGCGTGCACTCTCCAATTTCCAGTAAATATTTTTGAATTTTTTGGGTTTGGTTGTGTCTGTGGGAAAGAAAGCAGGGAAAGAACCACATGGAACAATTCAGCAGAGCAAAAGCAGCAATTTACAATTGGATGGCCAGTTTTTTTCTGTGGGACAGGGAGAGGAGCAGCAGGGTGCCTGTGCAGCTGAGCCCTTGCTGGAGAGCACAGGGCTCTGGGCTCCCTGCTGTCCCAGGGCAGCCCAGAGGCCAGGCTGTGCCTGTGGGAGCTCTGGGGAAGTGGCTCAGGGTTTTGCCCCTGGCCTGATTCAAGTCTCTGCCAGCAGCAGCATGTTTCCCTGTGCAGCTGTTTAGAAGTTTCCAGGAAGTCTGTCCCATGAAATATGGAGCTTCAGATGTTTTAGATTTACTTAGTGGGCTCTGTTACATTTTGTATCTTCACTTTGCAGGCCTGACTGACTCCAGTATTTCCAAGAGTCTTCCACAGACACGTCCCTCTTCCCTCCTTCCCTTCAAGCCCTTGCCTCCCATCCCAAAGAGCTCTTTTCCCAACAAGGCAAGCGCTATGTATGATGGAGAGAAAGAGAAAGGGAAAACTAGCACTGGCTACAATGATATCAGAAGAAGCAGCCAGGAGCAGAGTTCAGAGGGAAAAGGACATAAGGTAAGGAGACCAAGGACTAAGTCCTGTATGGTAGATTTTCAGTTTATGTGCTGTAGGCAGAGCTTGGAGAGCTTTTCCTGTTCTGTGAGCCCAGGGAAACAGCTGAGCCAAAGAAAAGCTCAGCTGGACACTGCTTCAGGTTGTCTTTGCAATGGGTGTGAAGAGCAGACTTCATGTCCTCATCAGCATGTATCAATAAGAGGAGAGGTCTTTGGTTTCTGGGCTCTGTTGTGGTTCCTTCTGTGTCTTATGGCTAAGAAAACACCAACAAGCAATCAAAGCACCTCAAGTTGTGCAATCTCGAAAAGCAATCCTTCACCAGTTAGTAACCTATGGGTATCTGTGAAGCACCTCTATGTTTTGGTGGTCTTTTGTGTCAGCTGTGACAGCTTTGGATGGAATAAGGCGTTTGCTGGAAGCTGCCAAGTCAGGTTGTCTCAGCTTGTGAGTTGTACAGCCATGCCCTCTGCACAGTTGTCTCTGTTGCTGTTTCCAGACTCCATCAGCTCCTGGGCAGCTGTGTGCTCTGGCATGGCTTTGTGCAGAGGGAAGGGATGGGAGGTGGCCATGGGGAGAGCAGCCCAGAGCCCAGGCACACGATGGCCTTTGCAGCAGGGCCAGGAGCTGCAGTTGTTTTGGGTTTGCTGTGGGGTGCAGGAGGAGGCAGATGAACAACAGCTTTGGTAGAGAGAATGTGCAATCGAAGGCTTTGGTACTTGATTTCAGCCTTGCAGAGAAAGGGCCCAGTGTATCCCTGACAGGAACTGACCCTTTCAGTGAACTTTGAACAGGTCCTGATTTGGGTCTTGAACTGGGCCAGAAATGATGGGATACTAAGGATGGGTGTGCATCTGCCCCAGTGCCTCCAGCCCCATTCCTGGCCATGGCATGGGGGCCCTGGAGCAGCTTGGGCAGGCAGAGAGCTTGCAGAGAGCAGCAGGGCAGGGAGCTCTGCTCAACTTGCTAAATGCCAGTGAGCCTGAGCTGATGGATGTGTGGGAGCTTGAGAGCAGGGAGCATGCCGAGATCTCAGCAGCATCTGGGCTCAGAGGCTGCTGGGGAACTGTAGGAGGGAAAGGCAGCAGCAGAAGAAATGAGGGCCTTGAGAAAAGCAGGTTTTGGCATCCTGCAGAATGGCTGTGTGGGACCATGGCTGGAGATCAGCAGTGGCTGTGAGACACCTTTGGGGCAGGGAGAGAACAGTGATCTAAAGCCACAGCCATGCCATCCCAAAATCCAGGGGAGGCAGTGGCACCCCAGAACATCTTGATGTCAAGGATGTGCATGCCAGGTGGGAATGTCAGCACACTTGCAGAGGAGGGAGCAGGAGGGGAGAGGTGTCAAATGTGGGATATGGTCTCTCCCTTTTCAGTTCCCTTTGCATTGCCCATCCTCTGCCAATTTGCTCCATCCGTTTGACCTGTTTATTCCTGCCAGGTTCCAGTTGAGGGTATATCTAAATGTCTTGAGGCATGAATGTGGGCAAGGCTGGATGCTTGATCTGAGCACTGTGTTTTATTCCTTCCAGACCTCCTTGCCATATCCCAGTGGTGGAGAATTGAAAAAGGGGGCACTGAGACTACCTTTGATCCCCCCAATATGCAAGGCAGGTAGTCTCCCTCTTGACAATGCTGTGGGATCTCTGCCAAGCTCTCCCCAGCTGGATTTGCAGGAGTCCCAGGAGATGAGGTAAGCCAAGGTGTCTGCTGCTCCAGTGCGCTGTTCACCCCTCTTCCATCTCCTGTGGTGATTTTGCACAGTCAGCTGTTCCATGAATTCACACAAACCTCTGTGTATTCAGCACATTGCCCATCCCATGTCAAACCCAACAGCAATGCCCCAAGAGCAGAGATGGTGTTGGGGAAGAGGAGGCAGGGCTTGAAAGCATCTCAGGCTGGGTCCCCTGCTGGACTCGGCTTTTATTATAGCCTGATCTTGGCCCGCTCTGTGCAATTTTGGGTTTATGTGTTGCATCCTGTCCTTCATGGAAGTGTCCATGCTAAGTAGGTTTGCTTCCTTTCATGGTACGCCTATTCCCACCCTTCTGTTTCTACCTCTTCACATTTTCTTTTGTCATCCATCTTCTCCAGGCCAGGATCCAGCAGCAGAAGTGAAAAGAAGTTCTTTGAAGATGCAGGTAGGTACAGGGCATGTCTGTCCTAAAATGACCTTTCTAGTATTGACTCTGAGGTGAAAATTGGAAAGCTTGGTTAAAACACAATGTTTTGGAAGTTTCCATTCCTTTATGAGCACAGTGGACTCTCACAGAGTCCTTTGGGAGAGTTCTCTGGTGTTGCAGTGAAAATCCCTTCAGTCAGTGTGAAGAGTTCAGCGGCAGGAGCTGGAGTGGTACCTTGGGATCCTGGAAACGCTGTGCAGGAAAAGGAAACATTCCTCTCCATTCTGCACATTACTTTTATCTCCCGGCATCCTTTCTCATGTCAAAATGAGACTCAAAAAGGAAGGCATTTAGCAGGTATTGAGGAATGTTCCCACTCCTTTGACTTGCCCTTGAAGGAAAAAGCTTTCCTTGGGGCTGTTTCTGAGCTGAATCCTATGAGATGAGAAGGAGATTCATGGACATTGCCTGGTTTTGCACCGGGAGGAATAGGGAAACCTCCTATGATACAAAGTCCTTTAGACTTTTCCAATGAAGGAGAAGGAGACTTCCAAATGGATGCAGCCAAGGTGGGGTGTGAGTTTGTCATCCTTCGACAGCACAGTCCCAAAGCCACCTCTGGCACGTTCACAGTGACAAATCTCTTCCCTGGCTGTCTGTGCCTGTGTCAGTGTTGCAGGCTGAGGCTGGGGCAGGAGATGCCTTGTGCCTGTCCCTGCCTTGCCTGATCCCTGACAAGTGGAATTGTGCCAGACAAAATGCAGTTTCTGGTGCATCTGGGTCAGGCAATGCTGTTGAGAATCTCATTGACACTGTTGGTGTTTCTTTGGCATCTCTGGGCGTGTAATGATAGGAGAGATGAGACTTGGAGAAATAATTCTGTTGATGCAGAGAAAGGGATCAGATTCCCTGGTTCCTTGACTTAGCGTTATTTCTGCCAAATCCTGGGTATGGCCCCCTTGGAATGACTCCTTCATTGCTGATCTGCAGGTGGAATGCTTATTGCAGGTAGGGAGAAGTATTACTCAGCAAGTAAGGTGACATTTTTTCTAGATTAATTCTGGACTACAAATTACTTATCTCATTAAATCCTTTCCTGTCTTGCTTTTGCTACTGACCTGAGCATTCTGCAGGGTGGAAGAATCCAGTTTTAAGAGAGGTTTTCTTCTCATAGGGCTTGGCTGCCACATGATTTTATCCTCTGTGAAGCCATGTAAAGAATTAGTTCTCCTAGTTCTAACAGCTCCAGTTGGGGAGTATTTCAGAATGACTGGCCATCAGCTATTTCCATTAAGGACATTTTGAATTGTCAGTATTAGCGAAGATCAGAATTGTTTTGAGATAGGTCGTGTTTATTTGGGTTTGGATGTCTGTGCTGTAAGAAAGCAGAGAACAAACCCCTGGAAGAAGTAAGTGGAGCACAAGTGGAACTTTGGGATGAGCACTTTGTTCCCTACAAATACAGGCTCACAGAATACTGGGCACATCTCATGGAGAAAGCAAAGCTGCTTTTGGCTCTAACACGTGGTGCCATTGTTTGTGTCCCAGACCTTCCTTTGTTGTAAAGAGTAATATAAAAAATCCCCAAAACTGCAGAACCCCACCTAGAATTGAGTGGGAAATACAGAAACAAAGGCTTTGAAAACTCCTTTTGACATCAATGACTTCCTTGCCAGTGTCAGATTCTAGAGAGCACTGTGAATTCCCAAGTGTTTGGAAGGAAAGGGATCCTGTAGTAGTTGGGAGGCAACGGGCAGCACTTGAAGTAGCAGAACCCTTCTCTCTTGGTTTAGCAGCTCCATATTGTTCAGAGAAACTAAACTGATGCTAGTTTCAAGAAAAATAAAACACCAAGCAATCTTTTCAGTAACTAAAAAACACCTGAATTCCCCACCCATTAGAAGGGCTGATTATAAAGGTGTGAGTTCAATTAACTCACTTCTTCTCCTATAACCTGGTTGACAGCTTCTTCTGAACCTACAGCAAAAACCCAGAGAAAGGAGGAAAAGAGCTCTCAGTGTAAGATAGGACCTGGGATGCCTCTGTTCCCAAGGGAACTCATGGACCTCTTTGGTTTGGATATTCCTGTGCCAGAACCCGGCCTTGGGAATGGAGGTCTGGGCTCCTGGCTGCCTCAGGGGGCCTTGGCCCAGGAGCATGGCTCAGCCTCAGAAAAGGTTAAGGTTGGATCTGAGCTGCTCTCTGGTGGGAGGAAGGCTCTTGTGGCAGCGCAGAGAGGCTGTGCACATTGGCAGGGAACAGCTGTGCCCTGCATGTGCCCCCCGCAAGGAGCTGTGCTGCTGCCAGTGCCCCTGGAGCTGTAGGGCTGCTGAGCTGTGGGGCAGGGAGAGGAGCAGCAGGGTGCATGTGCAGCTGAGACATTGCTGGAGAGCACAGGGCTCTGGGCTCCCTGCTGTCCCAGGGCAGCCCAGAGGCCAGGCTGTGCCTGTGGCAGCTCTGGGGAAGTGGCTCAGGGTTTTCCCCTGGCCTGCCTCAAGTGTCTGCCAGCAGGTGCATGTTTCCCTGTGCAGCTGTTGAGAAGTTTCCAGGAAGTCTGTCCCATGAAATATGGAGCTTCAGCTTCAGCTAGGTTTGCATCATAGTTTTTGTTATGTATTGTGTGTCCATTTTGCAGACCTGAATGACTGCCATGGTCCGAAGGAGGTTACCCTGGGATCTGTAGTTTCCCTGCCACCTTCCCAGATGCTCTTACCTTCAAAGACCTTGCCTTCTATCCAGAATTATCCTCCTTCCTCAAAACCCAGATCTTACTCTCCTTTATTATTAAGCTGGCCATTCTGCAGTGGAAAAAAAAAATCTGGATTTACAGCTTTGTTATTTTTCTACTTTCCTGCCTGATTTTATCCTCTGTGAAGTTGTTGTATAGAATGATTTGTTCTCAGAATTTTAGCAGCTCTATTGGAGAGTATTCCAGAATGAGCTCCATTGTTCTACTTGCATTAAGAAAATCAACCTCTAGTTGGGCTGGCCCCAAAGTGGCCCAATCTCATACAGCTGGGAAGGAAAATGCTTGGGGAAAATGAATTATCCAGTGTCAAGAACACAATTTACGTCTGGGTATCACTCCTGCAACCCTAGGCTTGTCTTTGAATGTCCCCTGAAATACTCCAGCAAAGAGAAGAAAATGTTGGTCTAAATGCATCCAGGTATTAGAACCTGGGAGTTCTTTTAGGAACCAGAAAGAAGATGTTTACTGAAATCGGCATGATAAGGGCAGATAAGAATGTCTGTCAAGAGCAATGTCCATCTCTGCCCTTGTCTCTCAGACACAGAGGCCGTCCAGCATGCAGGGGCTGAGGCCTTTGTCATGCAGCAGGTTTCAGTCTGCTCTGTGGCAGCTTTATCCCACATGGGCTGGTCCTTGCACAAGGAGCACAAGCTGCCTCCTGCTTCAGCCAGGACAGCCAGGATCTTGGGTCCATAGTCTGTCCTGAGAATGAACAGCAAATCTACTTTTGAGTTACTCCAAAAGTTGATAGTCTAGAATATTTGAAGTCAATGGAAACAGAGGTGCTGTGAGGTGTGAAGGGTCATGTATGGCTGTTCCCTGGTTGTTGCCCCATGGGGATTGAGTCCGGCCCAGTAGGGCTGGGCTCTTCAGGCTGTTCAGGCCTGGCTTGGTGCCAGGCCTTGTGATAACAAGGCAGCTGCAGGTCTTTCCTCAGGGAGCTGCAGAGTGCCCCTGTCCTTAGGGCTGGGGGAAATCAGGGTGCTGAGACAAGAGAGGCCCCTGAGGGGTTCCCTCCTGTGGGCACTGTCTGGCAGGGAGTGGGAGCTCTGCGGCCTCAGGAAGCTGCCGCTGGCTGTGGCACCTGTGGCACTTGGGAGCTGGCACTGTGGGGGCAATTGTCAGCTTCAGCCTGGAGCTGTGCCCAGCTGGGGGAGGCTGGGAGCAAGCAAGGAGCCCCAGGATGCAGGCAGCAGGGAATCTCTGAGGCAGTGGCAGCGTGTGCCACACGGAGCCCTGGCTGGGAGATGGGGCTGCAGGCCGCGCCATGGCGGGTGCCGTGCCCGGGGCTGCAGCGCCCATGGCCGACCCTCTCCTTACAGTGACCCCGCAGATGGCCACTGGTGCCAAGCGCCGAGAGGAGCCGCTCCGTGGGCGTGGGCAGAAGGACGGAGCATTTTCAGACCCACAGCAGTCCTTGCAGGAGGCGCTCTCCATGCTGGACAGCGACGACTGGTAAGAAAGGCCCCGTTCCCTCTGTGTCCCTCTGAGCGTTAAGGTCGGTCAGAAGCTTTTGTGTCTTGCTCGTGCCTCGGAGCCGCGAGAGCCCAGAGGGCCAAAGGGCACTGGTTGAAAGGCCTGCAGAGCAGGGAGAGCATAAAGATTGGAGAGCAGCCTTTCCTTGGCCTTGCTCTGCAGCAGTGCTGCAGCTGCAGCAGGTCCGTGCTGTTTCCTGGCTGTGGCTGCTGCTCCTTGGAGCTGCAAAGGAAATGTTGAGGGAAGAGAGAAAGCTGTGGTACGAGATGATTTGCTGGCTGAAGGCAGAAGCAGTATGACAGCAGATTTGAGTGTAGACATTTGGGTGCCTTGGGCCCCTGGCCCAGTGGGACTAAGATTCCTCTCTGCTCCCAGTGCTGACAGCAATGGCAGGGACTCGTGCATGTGAGTCCCAGAAGCAGCTCCAGGGAGCTCCTCTTTTTGAGAAATGGACTGAGTTGTGCTTTCAAGTCCCTCGGCCTGCCATTATTCCTGAAGGGCTCATGGCAGAAAAGAAGGAAAAAGAAATAAAATCCTCTAGGAATCTTGCACTTTTGGAATTCAACTTTTCCTTCTCACTGCTTCATACGGGCCTGAGATGTTTTGTCAATACTCACAATGTGTCCCAAAATTCGACACAGACTGAAGGAGGCCCAGAGGTGATAACCCTACAAATGTGAGGTGATATTGGTTGACCTTTTGATGTCTGGTTTAGTATCCCCTCACTGGTGGATGCTTCATTCTCACAGGGATAAAAATGCATCTCCTTTGCTTTGCCCTTTCTCTTTGGTGCCCTGTGAGGTGCAGAGAGCTTCTGCAGGTGTGGGGGGTCCTGATGACACTCAGGGGTGCCCGTGGGATCAGTCACCAGCCCTGATGCCTCACATACCTTCCTGAGCCTGAGGGCCTGCACAAAGCAAGTGCTGAGAGGTGGAGGTGTTTGCACCTTTTAAATAAAATGTTGCTGTTGTGGGGCTTGTTTTGTGGGAAAAGCCAGAGTTTCAACAGTTCTTGCCCAGGGAGGGAATCCTAATCTTCTGGGATGATATCCTGGTGCTTTTTTGTGGAATGTGTGAGGTGGAGTGGAGTGGGTGACACACATGCCTAGATGGTAGAGTGGGAACTCAGCTCCAGAGTGGCAGTGCAGACTCTCAGGGCTGAACTGCCTGCTGGGGCTGACAAAGAAGGAAAATACTGTCCCAGGAACAGCCCAATGGGACAGGTACTGGGAGGTGACAAGAAACAGCAGCATGGCCCAGCCTCACAGCTTCTAGAAAGCGGTGGCAGAGGGACTTAATAGCAGAGATTTTCAGAAAGGCCACACATGAACACTCTGAAAGCCCTCTCTTCGCCTCTTGCATTTGTGTATGCTTTTGACAGCCACAGCATCCTGTGGCAATGGATTCCATGATTTCATTAAGTGCTCCTTGAAAAGCACCTCCCATGGTTTGACTGAGCTGCCAGCCTGGTCATTTCAGAGGGTGCTGCCTAGTTCTTGGGTAGAGAGAAAAATCAATCTTTTTGGTACTTGTCTTTCAGGGAACTGAAGAAGAAGGGACTCTTCAACATCCCACGCCTGGCTGAGTCCCATCCAGAAGTCCTGCTCTGCCGACTTAGTGAGATTTGCTTGGCAGCTACCAGCGAGGTGAGAACATTGTTCTGAATTGTCCCCCATACTTCATGCACGGCTGGTAGAGTAGATATGTGCTTGTTCATCTCCATGTGTGCTCAGGGAGTGCCTTCATTTCTGGTTTTAGACCTTCTACTTGTAATGTCTGTCAGCTATCTGTAGGATCTGTGTGTACGTGCAGCTGTATTTACTGGCAGGTTGGGTAGCTGGCACTTGTCTTTGAGTGTGGTGCCATTATAATGCAAGGCAGAAATGGAGACACTAATGACAGTCTATGCCAGAGTCCCAGTGTCTGCCCAAGCTGTAATTGAACCCTGCAAATGAGTCTGTAGCTCTGAGCCTGTGTTTTCTGTTTCCTGTCTGAGAGCTTCAGCTGCAGGTGTTGCTTTTTTGAAGAGCAGCACGTGCCTGGTTTATCTTTAAGACTTGTGCCTTTATGGTTTGAAAGCATCCCTTACTTTATTTTGCTTCTTTGTTTTTCAAAACAAAGGGCCTAAAATCAAAGCAGTTGACATTGTAGAAACGTTAAGTAGAAGACTTTAGTGAAAGATATTTTTTTATGCCTGCAGTAAGCAGGAGTGAGGCCAGAAGTTTGGGCCACAGTAAGTGTCTTTCTGTGTTTGGGCTCTTCTGCTCTTCCTGTGCTTTCATATTCCTCTATAGACAGTGGGACATGCTGTCATTTCCTGGGAGTTTTGTCTAAGGAAACCGGTTTTCTTTTCAAGGTGGTTCTTACGTTTCCCCTCATGACTTCCCCAGGTGACCAACCTCCGGTCCAAGGTGTCCTGCTTAGCAATCGTCACTCTGGGAGAGCTCTTTGCCATCTTGAAGAAGGACATGGACTCGGAGGCAGATGAGGTTGCTGCGGTCCTTCTCCCCATGGTGTGGAACTCCCCAGAGTTTATTCAGAAGGCAGCCTGTCAGAGCCTGGGGATGATGGTAGAGAACGTGACTCCTGCCCGAGCAATGACTGTTCTCATGGACAGGGGGGTCAAGTAGGTTCTTCTTCTTTTAGTGATCTTCTTCACCTTCCAGTGTGTGGGTAGGGGAAGGGATCCGTGAGAGAGAATGAGAATGGTGGGAGGGAAGGGTTCTGTATCCTGCATCTTCTGTGGACTGTGGCTTGATTTTCCCATCAATCTCATTTCTTTCCTCTTGTCACCTATTTCTGCCCTCCTGCAGCCCATTAGGCCACAGAGTCACTGTAGAATATGGGGAGTTGGATGGGTCCCATCAGGACCATCCAGTCCAGCTCCTGGCCTTGCACAGAACAACCCAAGGGTCACAGCGTGCGCCTGAGATTGTTGTCCAAATGCTTCTTCAACTGTGTCAGGCTTGGTGCTGTGAGCACTGCCCTGGGGAGCCTGTTGCAGGGCCCAAGCACCCTGTTGGTGAAAAGCTTTTTCCTGATATCCAAACTAAAGCTCCTCTGACTCAGCTTGCTGCTGCTTCCTGGAGTTCTCCCAGTCTGTCAGAGTTTCCTAGATGTGGGGAACAGTGGGGAAGTGAAAGTGCCTGCAAAGGCTCAGGATACATCTATGTGCTTTTGTGGGAAGAGGGACAATTGCAATTGCAGCTGTGAGCACTGTTGGAGATTTCACAGCTCTAACCACAGAGGCCCTGGGGAAAACCACGTATCCTCGTGATGTCATTAACCTGAGAAATAAGGAGGGTCCTTGCAGGGGTGTGGAGCACATGGGGGAGAATGTGCTGGGTGTGGCACAGCCTGCCCAGCAGGTGCAGCTGCTGCCAAAAGGAGTCTTGTGTGAGTGTCCTGGCCTTAGAGCTCTGCTTCCTATTCAAAATGATGTTTCATGTTAGCCTTGAGATGATGATTCACTTCCCAGGCACCTTCACAGGCCGAGGGCCATGGGACAGCTGAAGCAAATGCTGCCCTAAGTGTTGGTGCTGGGCCTGATAGCTCCCAAGAGACAGTCTCTAGATCAGGACAGTCTGGCTCAAATGCCTGCACCTTTTCCTCAGCTTTGGAACAGGGTAAAACACTCAGATGTATCCCTTGTCAAGCTTTACAAAAGAAACAAGCTGCATTGGTGGATAATCTACAACATCACTCCCCACAGCGTGTTTGCCCTGCATTTGTCTTTTTCCAGAGGTCTGCAGATTTGGGGATGAATGGGTGGAAAGAGCCTCATCCTGCTGCAGCTCTGTGTAGTGGGTGCCCTCTGAGGGGTCAGCATGAATTATCCTTAATTTCTAAATAATTCATATGTGATCTACTACTTTAATCTTTCTCTGAGTAAATTTTGGGAAAGAAATGGAGTATCAGCTAGTGCAGGGAGACTGAATTCTTCCCTCTTCCGTGCAGGCAGTCCTTCTGTACAATGCTAACTTAGTGTTTCTCTGAGGACAGAACCTTCTGCAGGTGTTGGAAGGTGCAGGGAGAGCCCAGGCTCCTTCCCCCAGCAAGGACAGGGAGCATACTCTGGCCAAGGCCTGTGCTGCTGCTGCTGCTCCTTGTCCCTGTGGCCCAGGGTTTGCTCTCTCCTTCCCAGGAGCCGCTACGTCCAGGTGCGGAAGTGCGCGGCCCAACTCCTCCTGTCCTTGATGGAGAAAATGGGAGTCACCAAGCTCGCAGGCACCCCCAGGGCTGAGAGGCTCCCACACGTGGCAGGGAGACTGGCTCAGGACCGTCACAAGGACACAAGGTAATGATCTTCATCTCACCTCCAAAACGTGGAAAACCGTTTTGTGTTTGGCTTTAAAGGTAAAACCATGAAAGAGTGGAAACTCAAGGAAATAATGAGTGACCTCACTGTGTGGCTAAGGGGCATAGAATCATGGAATATGCTGAGTTTGAAGGGACCCATGCAGGTCATCCAGTCCAGCTCCTGGCCATGTGCAGGACAGCCCAAGAGTCACTCCATGTGCCTGAGAGCATTGTCCAAACGCTTCTTGAGCTCTGTCAGGCTTGGTGCTGTGACTGCTGCCTGGGGAAATGACTGTACCAGGTAACCTGAGGCTGGCCAGCAAGAAGGAGCATTGCCAACTTCCTGTGACTTGAAGGAGTCTTCACTGAGCTCAAAAGAGCTCACATTAGCCAGTCCAACAGTTTTGACTGGCCTTAGGTGCACAAGGAAAGCCAAAGTGTTGGCTAATGTTCATCACTGGAAGATCCCAAACATCTATTTCACATTAAGACTTCCCTAGAAATATTTCAGAGGTCTTTAGGCAACATATTCAGTCTTTCCAAACCTCATCTGCAGATTTCTAGAATGCTGTTATGTGTGGCTCAGTGACCTCCAAATTTCTTCTTGAAGAAATCTTTGGTGACCTAGTGGGAAAAATCACCCCAAACCACCAAAATCCCCTTACTTGGAGGATTAAATTCCCATTAATGGCTGCCAAGAACACCTGTGAACCTAGCTGACCCTGTGCATACATATAGTAGAGAATAATCAAAAGCAGTCATGAGGTGAGAAAGGTAAATTCCTGTGCAATGGCAGCAGGACACTGCTAACAAGCTCTGACAACAAAGCAGATGTGTTTTGCTTGTTGCCTGGAATCCTTTGATCCCACAGAAGCACACCTGCAGTTTCAGAGAGAAATGGTATTTTTGTCTTGCCCCACATTCTCCTCCTGCCCCTTGTGTTCAGCTACAGCACTGTGCAGTGTCAAATGAGGTAAATCTCCCTCTTTGCTGAGTAGGTAGTGCCTTCTCATGCAAGCATTGCACCTGATAAGTTTAAGGCATCAGCCTCTTCTGTTAACACTCTTCCTTTCTTCATTTTCTGTTGTTTCCTTCCTTCGTTCCTTAGGCATTATGGACAGGAGATGGTGAAGATGTTGCTGAATAATCAAAAATTTAAAAAGCTTTTGGAGCAATCCCTTTCCCCGCATGACCTGGAAGATATTCTGACCAGAATTAAGAAGAAGGTAAGTGCTTGACAGGAGAAATATCTCCTTTGTGCAAGTATTGCCACTGCTAATATGAGACCAAACATACCCAATGTGTCTTTATCCTATTCCACTTCTGCTGAATCATTTTGCTCCTGGGAATGAGCTGTTAATCCTCTCAGCCTGTTCATCTGCAGACCACAGAGGAACTGCTATTATTAGGGGAAAAGTGGGGTTTTGAATACTTTGAATATTGG